>NW_010202298.1:0-1404 GCF_000695765.1 Mesitornis unicolor
GCTCCTCTTGCACTAGCAAAAGCCTCTATGCTTGGAGCAGTATGTCCAATACTGAAAGCTCCAACCAGTACAGAGAAAAAGACCTGAAAGAAATGTTTATGGTGACATGTATCAATTCTTATTTAAGCAGAGAATTACATTTATTGATTTACATTAGATATCTTTGGGTCGGGGAGCCCCACACCTGTTACCAGAATTTTAAGAAATCTAAAATAAAAGAAAAAATTGAAAAGTTCTCTCTTAAACAGAGAATAACATTAAGAAAAGGACTTCTAAAGATTTAGCTGAGATCTGAGTTCCTGTACAATGTGAATGTTTCAAGCATATTTTTAAGAAGCGAAAGAGTGACTGAGACTGGCAAAATCTATACCAAAAATATATATAATTACACTTGATGTCTCAGGATTTATTGTACTAATTCATTCTTTGGCAAAAGATGTTTCAAAGACCAAAAGTTATATTCCATTATATTGCAATTATATCTTCCAATGGAACAGTGACAGATATGCAAAAATTCTTTTCTTCTCCATACTGAAAATATATTCAGCTCCACAAATCTGAATACAAACAGCAAGTAGGAAGGATACTGTACTTCAGACTTTGATTGAACTGTTTCTATATCATTCTGATCTTATGGGAAGCAGAAAAGATGTAGAAGTTTTTGAAAAGAATGTACGCTTTATTTGGCTTGATGTAGATTTTCAAATACTTTAGAAACAACATATAGACTTTTGTGGTGAGAATCTTTTTGTTAAGAAGGGATGCTATTTTGCCGATTTTGGCACATAAATCTTGTTAAACTCAAATAAGTTCCCAATATACACTTGAATGCATTTTCTTTAGTATTTCTCACTGTTATTAGGAATTTACTCATTAATACTTACTGTGAGAACATTACCAATAGTGTAATCATCATTTAAGACCAACGTAGTTCCATACCAGAAGGCCAGTGCATATGATGCATATACGAGTAAATAAGCAGCACCCATAGAAATATTAGCTGTAATAGCCTTTTTTATTCCCATCTGTTTAGCATCTTCTAAATTTTTATGGTATCTGCAAAAAACACAGAAGTTCAAATTAGACTCAGACTTGTACCATGTCACACAGCACCAAAAGCTCTGTGGATGAGTAGAAAAAGAACACTCACGTATACAAGATGTATAAAATATATAACCCTAAGACTGTACAAAGGTAAGCCTGGTAGTCAGGCATAGAGACTTCAAGGTAAAACCTAAAAAGGCCAACATCAGTCAACCTGGCGTGTAGCAGGAAAAGGTCCTTGCAGTTCAGGGACTAGTATTCAAGTTCCTTAAATAACCTGCAGGTTGGTGAACTTTAATCATGAACCATTCACATTGGGTTTTGAGATTGTTAGCTTAAGATAAAAGGTTAAAATATATC
>NW_010202299.1:0-5683 GCF_000695765.1 Mesitornis unicolor
GCGATTCTGTGATTCTGTGATTCTGTGTATGGCCCATCTTCAAGGGCAGAGATTCCACAGCCTCACTGGGCAACCTGTTCCTGTGCTCTGTCACTCTTAAAGCTGTATTCACTGTTTGATACAGAATTTCCTGTGCTGCTGTTTGTGGCCACCTTGTCCTGTCACTGGGCACCATTAAGAACAGCCTGGCTCCCTCTTTACTCACAGTACTGTCTGTCCTGTTCCCCCACTCCTGCCATTTCTATACACACACTACCCCCTGAGCTTTCTTTTCTCTGCTTTGTACAAGCCCAGCTTTCTCAGTCTCTCCTCATGTGTCTGATCCTCCAAGCCTTTCACATTTTTTGCAGTCTGCTGGCCTCACTCCAGTATGTCCACATCTCCCCCAACATCTGTCACCCCATTGATCACCAGGGTTGATTTGACTGATCTGGCTGGCTAGGCAGGTGTCTCCTTCCTCCCTCACGGCTCCATGTGCATCCCTCCTGAAGCTGCACGCTCAATCAAAGAGGACAACCTTCTCTGATAGAGACATACTGTCCTTCGGTCAAGGGTATACAGTAGCTGCGCTCCCCTGCTAGAACCTCCGAACAAACTAGACCCGGCACTGAAGATTCTTCGCCAGTGCTGAACAGAAGGGAAGGATCACCTCCCTTGACCTCCTGGTAAGTCTAAAGAGAAATATATGCAATGATATATTGCAAGGAGAGAGAGAAGCTGCTTTGGAGCCTGGCCTGACCAGAACTGGAGCAGATCTCAGTGTACAGGTGGGTTTCCCAAGGTTTTCCTGAGGCAGGGAAATGCTAAGGTGTGCAGAGAGGCCCATCTGGAGCCAACAGCTCTCGCAAGCGGCACTGATGAACCCGTGGCCAACTGCACCCACTCTCATGAAAGAAGCTTCAGAGGCCAAAGGCAGAGCGGGTGAATGGCGTGTGAGCATCAGCCAGTGCGTGGTGGGGCAGGGCATGCGGGAAGGAGCTGCAGCTCTGTCATCTCAACAGATGAGTCCTGTTTGTGGTCATTGCTCTCTTGAAGGAGCTCAGCTGTAGCCTGAAGGTGGTAATGTTAACACTCACCAGAGTGGATGTAAATCCAGGTCACAGGCTGCAGGTAGTGCCAGAGCCTGTCACTGGTAATGGTGGGGGGAGGGCAGCTATGAGAACAGCTGTGTGTGATGGGAACAGGTGGATGATTTGCTCAGCCTGGTGGCAGAACTGCAAAAGGAAGTTGAGAGGCTAAGGAGCATCAGGAAGGCTGAACAAGAGAGAGACTGGTGGAGCCAGGCCCTGCCCTCCTAAGAAAAAGAAAAGCATCCAACAGTAAGTACACAGGATCAAGGGGCCCCTGTATCCTGCCTCTGTCAGGCAGGAGCCTAAATAGAAAGAGTGAACGAAGGGAAGTTGGGGCAGCAGGCAAACTCCCTCCTTGCCTACCTTCCCCTCCCCCTCAAGTGCCTCTGAAAAACAGGTATGAGGCTCTGGTTAAGGAAGGCCAGTCAAATGAGGGTGTGGACGATGGGCAATCTACACCAGAGGTGTCTCCACAATCAGAAAGGCCTACTGTCCACATCACATCCAGAAGGAAGAAAAGAAGGGTTATAGTTATAGGTAACTCCCTTCTGAGGGGAACAGAGGGTCCAATATGCTGGGTAGACCCTCAGCATAGGGAAGTTTGTTGTCTCCCTGGAGCCTGGGTTAAGGACATCATTAGGAGACCTCCCAGCTTGGTTCGGTCCTCAGACTATTACCTACTGCTGGGTCTTAGATGTGGATGGAGAGGAAGCTGCGACTTGTAGCCCAAGAACAACCAAAAGAGACTTCAGGGCCTCAGGAGGGTTGATGATGGAATCTGGGGCACAGGTTATTTTTTCATCTTTCCTTCCAGTTGCACGTAGTGCCATGGGAAGAAATAGATGGATCCAGTCTATTGATACATGGCTCTGTAGCTGATGTCACTGCCACAGTTTTGGGTTTTTTGACAATGGGATGGCCTACACAGCACCAGACTTGACATCAAATTGGAGACACCTTTCTTAAAGGGGAAAGAGATTGCAGGACCGATCAACAGGGCTTTAAACTAGATGTGAAGTGGGAGGGGGATAATAATATCAGGCTTGTCTGTGACAAGCTGTGCAATAACACACCAAGGTTAGAGGGATGGGGTACTAGTAAGGGGCCTGAGGTGTGCTGGGGACACTGCAGCACAGTCAAAGTCTTACGGAGATGAGCCAGGAGCTCCTGAGGTAGTGGGAGCCAACAGGGAAACACCTGTGAAACACCTCAAGGGAATTAAGGGGTGTTCCTCTAAAAAGATGACATGGCTGACAAGCCCATCTCAGATGCCTCTGCACGAATGCACGCAGCGTGGGCAACAAACAGGAGGAGCTGGAAGCAACCATACTTCTGGAAAGTTATGACATTGTGGCCATTACTGAAACTTGGTGGGATGATTCCTACAACTGAAGTGTGGCTCTTAATGGTTACAAGCTGTTCAGAAGGGACAGGCAAGAAAGGAGGGGCTGAGGTGTGGCCCTCAATGTTAAGAAATGAGTAGAATGTGAAGAGATGTTTCTAAAGAATAGCAAGGAGCAAGCTGAAAGATTATGAATAGGAATTGGAGACAGAGGCAATACGGGGAGCCTTGTGGTTAGTGTCTACTACAGGCCATCTGATCAAGGGGAACCTACTATCGAAGTGTTCCTACTCCAGCTACAGGAAGCATCGCACTCATGGACTCTCATCTTGCTGGGGGATTTCAACCACCCTGACTTCTGCTGGAAAAAAAATACTGCAAACTGTAGGCAATCCAGGAGACTCCTGGAGTACCTCAGTGATAAATTCTTAAGCCAGGAAATAAACAGCCTTTTCCAAGGGGATGCAATACTGGACCTGATGGTCACCAATGCAAGCGAGCTCATCAGAGTTGTCAAGACTGGAGGAAGCCTGGGCTGCAATGATCACGCACTGGTGGAGTTCACAGTCCTAAGGAATATGAGTCGGATGAGGAGCATAGTCAGGACCCTGAATTTTAGGAGAGCAAACTTCCAGCTCTTCAAGGAGACAAAAGAACTCCCTGGGAAATGGTCCTAAGGGACAAAGGAGCAGAACAGAGCTGGCACATCTTTAAAGATGCTTTCCACAGAGCACAAGAGCTCTCGATCCCCAGGTGTAAGAAATCAGGCAAGGAAGGGAAGAGACTGGCATGGCTGAGTTGAGACCTGCTGGACAAACTAAAGGCAAGAAGAAACTGCACAGGCAGTTCAAGCACGGACAGGTATCTTGGAAAGAGTATAGGGATGCTGCCTGGCTGTGTTGGGATGAGGTCAGGAAAGCCAAATCCTGAACCCATATTTAATGCTGTCTGCAAGTAGCTTGACCCAATATGATCTGTGAAGTCCAGATGATTTTCATGAGATTGCCCATACTCTCTTAAAAGCAGGGCGTAGTGTCCAGGGCAAAATTAAATACAGTTAGGTCTCTTCTAGGAGTTATGCCTCTCAACATTTCTGGTTTCTGGTAGATGAGGACTTTGCAAGCTCTTATGAATGTAGAGGTTGGGTCTGCCATACTGTCTGCACCCCTCTGTAAATACTGTTGCTTGCAGGGTGGTAAGGAGGGGCTGCCATGTCTTTTGAGTCACTGTTGTAAGGCCCATGCAACCTTTCTAACAGAGCAATTTCCTTCATGTAGGAGCAGGCCTCTGCTCCATTTCCCTACCATCAGTCTAGGACAGAAAATATCCCTGCTATAATAGGTGAGACAGAATTTTTTGAGTAGAGATTTTTCTATGGCATTTACAATTCAAGCACAAAATGGTTTTCTCCCAGAGCTCTTGCTTTCTGTAACTAGCTTTGCGGGCTGTAGTGAAGTGGTGTTTTGTGAAAGGGTAACATCTTTGTTTGTGGGATGATAGCAGTTTTGTGCACTTAGCTTTGCAACAACATAGAGAACTTCTTGTCTCTAGTATGAGTGGCAAAGCAAATGGTACACAAAAACAGCTAATCCTGTACAGACTGTCCTGCACCCTCTTTTCCCAGTGCTCCTGAAGGATGATTCCTTTTAATAAAGTTTAGTTCAAACGTCTTACTCCTAAAGGCAGAAATTGTTGAATACATTGTCTTTGTCCAAGATGGAATACAAAATTATCTGTCTGTGAATCCAAGCAGAAGATGTAGGCTGGCATAGGGATAGTTTCAGTACGTAACTTGATGTCCAAATGTATGAGTAGAAACTAAATGCATTCAGAGTGCTGCACTGTGTGTTCAGCCAAAACTTGCATCTGGGCTCTGTGCTATGTTGGTTACCGCAAGCTGTGGAAAGAAAGAATGATTTGATCACTGATTGCATGCAGTAATAAACCAGGGTTTACTGATAGTTTGGATTTGTCTTGTGTAAAACTGCCAAAACTTCTTACTGTCAATTTCTGGACTTCAACAGAGCACTTTTAAGGAGTCACAAACAAGTGAATTAAAATCCACAGAAAATACAGGTTTTATATTTCTGTGATCCTAACCATGTTATTGCAAGATTGATGAACACATATGTATTTGATATATCTATGTGTAATTCTTGCCTCCAGCTGTTAAGAGAGACCTTTGGGGAAACCCAAATATGCAAAGTACTATTTTCACCTTTTCATTTTATCTAGTATTTATTGATGACTCTTATTAGTATGGAAAATGTGTGACAGTGCTGTCATCACAGTGTCTTGAGCAAAGATGAGCTATTACTGCAGCAACAACACGTGTATGTGTGTGTGTGATAGTGTGCTTATTAAATGAGTAGATGCTATGAAGCTGGGGAAAAACTGTGTTTACATAGGATTGCTCCATCTATAACAGATCTGAGTAATGCCAGTTATTCATTCTGTCCTCACAAAGGTAACCATTTCCTTGGTTACACTGATACAAATGTGAGCACTGTGAAATGTGGAATGATCAGGCTTAAAAGATAAATAATCAAAATCAAACCAAGCAAACGTTCCTCTCCCTATTCCAATGAAAAGCTATTCAAAGACAGTTTTGATATGTTTTTCACTGTGTATATGACATACATATGTTCACAGAAAAAAAAACATATAAAGAAGAATAGGTAGACGTGGTTTAAAAGTTAGCTATATACTTCTGATGGCAGATCTGTCGATGTGATAATTCTTGGTAGGGCACAAGGATGGTGCTTGGAAAGAAGTCAGCTGTTGGTGATAACTTACAGTAGTTCCACTGCTGACAAAACAATGTGACCTGTGCCTTTGGAAACAATAAGGCTGCATTTAAACAAAAAAACCCACACAACTTCTTCCTCCATGTCCCCCCCCCCAAAAAAAATAAAAAAAAAAATCAAACCAACAGTGTGGGCCAGCTGAAAATTTCCTTTCAGATAGGGAGATCTTTTGGATATTTGGTATCCCCATGATCTTCAGGTGAATAAAGTCTTCCCATGTGGGAAAGAAAGGATTAAGTGTCATTGTAGCTGGTTAAATGTAGAATAACAGATGGGACCCTCTAACCTTTTCCTGGGACTAAAGTAGCTCTTAACAGTTTTGGGTGCAGAAGTTCTTGCCTTTTTGTCTCATCTTATTTTGGTCTCACACCGAGAAGATTAGGCTGAAAGATTGACTACTGGGGACAAAAAATTCTAATACAGGACATGTCTAATACAGGGAATAATTTAATGAAATATAACAA
>NW_010202300.1:0-566 GCF_000695765.1 Mesitornis unicolor
GCGTTCTCGAGATGTAGGCCCAGCCATCCTGAGATTTAGGCAGAACCATCTCGAAATTTAGGCCCAGCCATCCCGAGATGTAGGCCCATCCGCCTAGATATGTAAGAACAGCCATCCTGAGATGAAGGCCCAGCCATCCAGAGAAGTAGGCCCCGCAATCCGAAGATGTAAACCCAGCCATCCCGAGGTTTAGGCTCAACCACCTCGAGATGTAGGCCCAGCCATCCCGAGATATAAACCCAGCCATCTCGAGATGTAGGCCCAGCCATCCAGACTTGTAGGACCAGCCATTCTGAGGTGTAGGACTAGCCATCCCTAGATGTAGAACCAGCCGTCCCGAGATGTGGGCCCAGCCGTCCAGAGATATAGGCCCAGCAATCCCAAGATGTAGGACCAGCCACCTCGAGATGTAGGGCTAGCCCTCCGAAATGTAGGCTCAGTCATCCCAAGATGCATGCCAGCTGTCCCGAGATTTAGGCCCAGATGTCCAAAGATGTAGGCCCAGCAGTCCAGAGATGTAGGCCCAGCCATTCCGAAATGTAGGCCCAGCCATTCCGAAATGTAGG
>NW_010202300.1:735-3903 GCF_000695765.1 Mesitornis unicolor
CCATCCCGAGATTTAGGCCCAGTCATCCCAAAATGTAGGCTCAGCCTTCCAGAGATGTAGGCCGAACCATCCCGAGATTTAGGCCCAGTCATCCCGAGATGTAGGCCCAGCCCTCCCGAGATGTGGGCCCAGCACTCCAGAGATGTAGGCCCAGCCCTCCCGAGATTTAGGCCCAGCACTCCAGAGATGTAGGCCCAACCATCCCGAGATGCAGGCCCGTTCATCCCAAGATGTAGGCCTAGCCCTCCCGAGATGTAGGCCCAGCACTCCAGAGATGTAGGCCCAGCCATCCCGAGATTTAGGCCCAGTCATCCCGAGATTGTGGCCCAGCCCTCCCGAGATATAGGCCCAGCACTCCAGAGATTTATGCCCAGCAGTCCCAAGATGTAGGCCCAGCCGTCCAGAGAAGCAGGCCTAGACCTCCCAAGATGTAGGCCGAGCCTTCCAAAGATGCTCATCGCTCATTAGACAACCTGTACAATATTGTGTTGACTCTTGGGCCTCCTCTGGGGAAGGGGAGAAGGAAGGAAGCGGCTGAGTGACTGCTGGTCCATTGGCCAGAGACATCTCCCCACAGGAAGGTAAATGTGTGCAGCTGGTAGAGAGCTCAGTGGAGAGTCATTGAGATGCTCAGGGGCTGGAGTGCTTCCCTGGGAGAAGAAACGGGGAAAAGGCCTTGTTCAATGAGCAGAAGGGAAGGCCTTGGGAACCTCAGAGTGACCTGGCAGTGCCTGTGGGCAGCTTTTCAAGAGAATGAAGCCAGTCTTTGTATGGTGGTACTGTGCAGAAGATAAGGAACCGGCATATCTCCAGACCAGGGGATGCTTAATGCTGTGAACAAAATGTAAACAAATCCTGTGACTTGGGTCCTCTCAACATAGCTGCTAAAAGCGAGAGAGGTGGAAGATTCTCAGAGCTTTCAGGTTCTTGCAGATGACTTCAGGCCTCTGAGAAAAGAGAAGCAGATAACAGTTTTACTCTCCTCCTTTCAATCATTGGCATCCAGGAACCTCACCTGCTTTTCCTTCTCCTCCCAAAACCTGACCAAGGAATGGGAAGAAGGGAAGCAGAAAGGCCATACGAGATGGAAAGCCATGGTGTCATTTCATTGTACAACCCATAAAGAATCAAGCTGGGAAGTGACTCTGCAAGTCTGAATCAACAAGGTCCATGGCGAGGCACGGCTGTGTCTGGACACCGCTACACCTACATTATAGATCTTACTAGTTATGAAACTCATGCCCTAGGTCGTGGTCCTGGGCCCATGGACAGAGGTGTGGGTGTAGGCTCCAGGTGATTCTGGTCAGGGACATGAAGGTCAATGGGTGCACTCAAGGCCCAGCCCCTGCTCCCATTGGATTCCATCTGCCTGTGCCCTCAGCAGGCCAGGATCTCACAGGCTGATACCCATGGTCTGTGTTCTGCTTTTCTCTTTCCCCACATCTCTGGGGCTCAGGGACACCACAATCTCCTGGTCACTACAACCAAGGCTGACACTGGTCTTCACCAGTGAAGGCTTTCCCTTTCTCACACTCTGCCCCCACAGTTCGTAGGCTGGAGGCATGCAGAGAGCTGGGACAGCTGACCCAAAATGACCAGGGGGGTGTGGCGTAACATAGGACGTCACGTTCATCAGTGAAAGCTGAGGGAAAGCGGGATTAAAAGAGAACATTCAGTCCATGGTGTTTGTCCTCCCATGCCAATGACACATGTGATGAAGCTCTGCTTTCCTGGAAATGGCTGAACATCTGCGTGCCCATGGGAAGCAGGGAATGAATTCTTCATTTTGCTTTGCTTGAGCACACAGCTTTTCCTTCATGCATTAAACTGCCTTTGTCTTGACCCATGAGTTTTCTAGCTTTTTTCACTTCTGATTCTCTCCTCTATACCCTGAAATGTGTAATGGGAGAGTGAACAATGGATTCAGGGTGTTTAGTTGTTGGCCATGGCAAAACCACAACTAAATTCAATGTCCTCCTTTCTGGTCTCTCCTTTGACCCGCACACAAGCTCTCAGCTCTTACAGTTCAATAGAAGACCTCCATATATCTGAGCTTCCCTGTCACACTCAGGGCATCCCCCACTCCTCATCATCCCTGTGGGTCTCTCCTGTAGACCCTGTACATCCAACTACCACACAACCATGTGAGGGGCTCTGGTCTCTGTGTTCCAGGCTGTGGTGCACATTCCCAATTCCCCCTGCTCTTCTCTGGCTAGGATGGGTAGAAGAATATTTTTTAAAATATTCTTTAATATTTTTGCAATAATTTCTTACTACTAAATCTATTTTAATTTGCAGTAAATTAAATTGATGTTCCCCAAGTGAACTCTCCTTAGACACCAAGAAGAGGTTAAGAGTGCTGAGTTTTTAAGAAATCCCTTATAGCCAAACACTGGAGTGAGGACCCAGGCCACTTGGTGGTATCTTATTCAACTGAGAATTTCAAAATTTGTTGGAACAGGGCCATTTGCCCCTCATCTACCTGGAGCTGTCTGAGAACGGGCTTGGTTGCCAGTCCAGCTGTGGCAAAAGCTGTGGGAGTTTGCGTGTCAGGGTTCAGTGTGAAACTAGTTTCCTCTTTATCAATAATGGTGGAGGAGCTGGGCATCGCAGAGCCCCAGAGGAGGCCAGAGGTGACCATGCAGCAAAGGTCACTCCTCAGGGCAGGAGGGTATGGCCAGGAATGGAACCACCAGGGAGTGGAACCAGTCTGGGACACTTGTTCTGGAGCAACTTCCCCTGGGTGTCCAGGGAACATAGCACAGATTGGGCCCCTCTCTTCTGCAGCTTTGTTGCTTTGCTTCCTTCACCGTGACATCTTACTGCCATGGAGAACCCAAGCACAGCAACAGGGCCTCATAGGGGCAATTTCTTTGCCCTGTTCCTGACCTCAGCTTTGGAAGAGGAACCCAAACTCCAGGCACCAGCACTGAGGAAATCCTCTTTTGTTACAGAACAGTGACATGGAAGGCCAGGTTTACCATTGTGCCAGGCACATGTGCAAAGACCTCTGGGTGAGAAAGACAACAGTAATTCCTCTGGAGAAGTGGAGTGAATGCAGACATTCCCAAACACAGATGACTATCAGAGAGTAAAAGCACAAAGCACAGCAGATTCCCAAGATAAACAGGACATTTTGTGAAGAGTCTTATTGTGAACAGCTTATTG
>NW_010202301.1:0-56129 GCF_000695765.1 Mesitornis unicolor
TATAATTATATATTAATATTAATACATTGGTAACATAATAATTTTAATATTGATGTTAATGTTCTCTTTATTAAAATTATTAACTATTAATTTAACAATTATTAATATTAATACTTGTGTTCTATTAATGCCTAAGTGTTCATTACTTGAGATTTTACAGAAAACTCTCAAGTCTGTTTTACTAGAACCTCTTATTTTGGTTTATAACTCATGTAAACCAGAGCATTCTGGATTGGATATTAAGTGGTTTTAGTTCTTTCGTTCACAGTATGTTTGGAAATACTGTTTTTTGTTTTTATTATCGTGCATAGTACACGGTAAGAATTTGCCAGTAGCTTAATTTCATTTCAACATTGATAAGTCTACAAAGCCACGTGTGTGTTCATGAATGATAAGCATTTGAGTGTTTCTGGAAAACATTTTGGAAAAATACAGTGTAGAAAATTATGTTGTGGTTGCAGAAAGTGAAGTATTAGTGTATGAGTGGTAAGGTTTGAGATGCTAAATTACATCACTTTAAAAAAAGCCCAAAAACTCGTCAGTTAAAATAAGGGACTATATGACTTAGAAGTGATGGGAGCTCTACTTAGGGTAACTAAGTTGAGATACCTCGTAGTGCTGCTTGTGCAGGTTTGCTGCTTCAGGCTTACATCTGAGATCCTCCTTGCACCTGAAAACTCACTTGTGATCGACAGCTGATGTCAGCAATGGACCTGGTGTGCACATTTCTTGGCAGAATTTTGGCTTTTTGGGCAGGCTGTGAGCTGTTCGTCTGGTTCGAGCCAAGCTCAGCTTTCTGCCTGAAACCTGCCTGGGCTTTGTGCCTCTCCCCGCCAAATCACAGCCTCTTAAATGTAATATTTGGGGAGGTTTTATCTGCTTTTGGATGTTAAAATGATGTTCATGTTCTCCACAACCATAAAGGGTAAAACAATAGAAATGTGTTTCTTGCTTAAACAGGATCTGACAGTCGCTGGGACAAATATTAGGAGGAAATCGCAGGAGGTGGCACTGAACTTCTTTTCCTTCAGCTGCATCTGCAGTTGTGTTTCCTTTACTGCAGCTGGGTTTTTTCCTCCTTTTTGGAATTTCTTCAGGTGTTACTAAAGAGTTGTGTTATCTTCAAGAAAAGTTCTAATAAAAGCATGATGCCTTTAGAGGAAGAAATCTACCAGTTAAAACGAAGTATACTTGTGTATTTTTTACCTTAGTATGATCAAGACTTACTCTATTCAAATGAGAAGAGAAAACACAGTTAGTACGGAGCAAATGTATTCAAGATATCTTTTGTGGACGCTGTTTGAGCTTACTTGGTCCATGAAGTAAATAGTTCAAACAATCCAGATTTGGCAGCGTTTCACAATAGTGGGATGTATTTACCATTTCCTTATATAGAACCTCCAAAACCGTTCCCTGATGTCTGAATTGGAAGCCCAGTGAATTGATAAAAGTTGGTACATTTGCTTAGGGTGGATTTGAAGTAAAAAGAAAAATAAATTCTGTGGTTTTGTAAGGATAACAGGGAGTTATATCTGTTGTGAGTGTAAAGTTAATAGTGTAGGGCATCATGTTTTAATGCATCTAATATTAACTATAGCGATTAAAACTACTAGGGACGTATAATCAGCTTGGTGTTGTGCTGAAGGCCTGTTATGCTGTGCTGTAGAGATCTTTGTGGTCAAAACGTTTTACTACTCACATTGGGCATCAGCGTGAAATGTCCATTATCAAATTATACCAAGTGGTAAACCGTGTGTACATGTTTGTGATAAATCAGATTCAGACTTTAAAAAATAATCTTGACGAGCAGGTGCTTATGCTGAGAGTGGGGAGGGAAGAAGTGAACATTAGCAACATTCTGGCTTTCAGAATATTTCTGCAGTGCTTGTATGTGTCCTTGTCACCTTTTTCATCGAGTGTTCTATTCTTTTGTATAAGTCTGATGGGGTTGGTTCTTTGCCCTTTCACTTCTGCCCTCACCAGTTTTGCTTTCTCTTCCTCTCTTTCAGTTTTCACTCCTTGTTTTTTCAGTAGTGGTGAGCAGACTTCTGCAAAATAGGAAACTTGTGTTGTGGCCTCTGCAAACAGCCAGGATTGGGACTGCTTTGACCCTCTTCGTCTAGGGTTTACTGTCCTGGAGGAGATCTTGACCTCACTGGTTTGGGTGGTATCTAATTTAATTCCTGTTGTCTTATTAGATGCTAGGATAGATGGGCTGTGCAGTGGTCCTGGTCTGAAAGGGGACAACCGGATTTGTAGGAAATCTAGTAAATTTTGGGGGGTTTAAAAAGGAAATCTAATAAAAATTTGCAGTGGAGGTCATTGAATCTGGTGGCTCAATAAACGCAAGTTGCCAAGCTGTTCTCTAGATGCTTGGTTTTTAGCCAGTTTTATTCCTTCTGTTGTCTGTGATGTTAAGGAATAGAATAGAGAGTACACAGACACAGTTACTTGTAATGACCACAGGTGTGACTTTCTGTAGTGTAACTGTCCTGGAAGAGAATGCTGGGATTAGTAAGAAATTTCTAGGTTATTTACCTGCTTCTGCATCCCTCAGGAGAAGAGGAGATGGCAGCTCAGTTTAAGAATGTTTTTCAGAGTAGGTATGATGAGCTCTGTGTGTCTTGATGTGTGGTTTGCCAGGTTGTCCATTACTGCTCTTCCTTTTTTAGTACAAAAGATGATATATTGGCCTTTTCCGAATAAGCAGCATTTTCCTTATCACATGCTCAACAACAGTGAAGTTAAGATATCCCAGAATTGCCTACGGCAGAGGCTTGATTTGGTCTGGGTGAAGAGTACAGCGATGTATCACTTAGAGTTACCTTTTTTAAAACACTGTAACAGTTACATTGGAAAGGAGAAGTGAATTCTGGAGGTCACAATGTTCGGAGGTTTCATACTGTGGAGGTAAATGGAGTTGTTTTTCTTTATAAGTTTTTATTAGTTCTAGTAATGCCATAGTAGCAGCTCCTGTAACAGTATTTTTGTGTTGCTACTGTATAAATACTACATTTCTGGAAAAATAAATTGAAAGTTTGAGGTCTTGGTTTTAATTTCTAGTTTGACCTTGAAAAACATTCCCAGATGGAGAGAGTTAAATGAGCCAAGCTTGGAAAGAGGAACATATGAATCACGGTTGCTAGGCTTTTCCTTGAGAGGCAAGGGCTTTACATTTACAGTGAAGTATTTCAAAAAGTAATCTTTAAACTCGGAGGAGCAGTGCATTTGAAATGACACTGGTGAAATACTATAAACTTCATTAGACTTTTAAATAGAGAATTTGCATGTCATTAAATGAAATAGGTATAAAGTATTAGACGTTAGAATATCAGCTGCAAGACTTGCGAACTTTCATCAGCGGTTGAGAGGGGAGCAGAAAAATTAGGCATCCATCTCCTGCTCTCGGCGCGTACTTCTTGCGTAAGAGCTGTTCTGTGTGTTATTATTTAATGTTTGCATGGTCTCATTTGTCATTCTCATAACAGTGCTATATAGTTGTATGACCTGTTGGAACACAGAAACTTAAATAAGATTTCCCTGAAAGCTGCTCTTGTTCTGCTCGACTGAAATGTCAGTGAGACAGCTT
Source organism: Mesitornis unicolor (assembly GCF_000695765.1). Lineage (NCBI taxonomy): Eukaryota > Metazoa > Chordata > Aves > Mesitornithiformes > Mesitornithidae > Mesitornis > Mesitornis unicolor. Next base: position 3,590 of record NW_010202301.1, read on the forward strand.
AAATGCGTGGGCACTTCCCTGCCTGAGACAGGCTTCTGGGCTGGGAAGTGTGGATTTGGGTCTCTTCTGGTTACTTTAACCAGAATCTTGGCTGGGTCACGCTCCTTACAGTTTCAGGCCCATTTTTAAAACTAATGTTCATGTCTCTGGGAAGTATTGATACCATGTTTTGCCCCTAGTGTCTGGTCTGTGGCCCTTGTGGGCTGCTTTTGTGTGTTCCTGCAGTGCTGAGTTGGGCTCCAGTCTTATCTGGGGCCCTATGGCATTCTCTAACTAAAGGATTTGATAATATCTGTTTTAAATACATGCTTTGATGATAAAAAGCTATAGTTTATTTGACCTTATGTGAGAAAACAAAAGGAATTGCATTGACGACTCAACCCTCACTGCTCCCTTGCTGGTTTGGTTTAGGTGCCGCTCTGTTATCACTGCTGCGGGGGTAGAAGATTTTACATGGATTTGTGTGATGACTTCCTTTAAAATCACGGTTGTGGTCTTGGGTGTCCAGCAAATCCTTTTTTCTGTGTCAGCTGGTTTCACTTTTATAATGGTTCTTTATGAGCTTGTGTGTTTCCTCATATTTTGGGATTGTTTTCTGTCACTTGGAGCTTGGATTTGAGAACTCTGAAGATGTGCTTCACGATGTAAAGGACGCTCAGAATTTATTCAGATTTCTTGGGGATCTCCAAACTGAAACAGGAAAGCATTTTTGTTTACTTCAATTTCTGACAGCGTGTTTCACTTCTAGTTTTAAACTGCAGCTGTGTATTGCCAGCAAATACTGATAAAAAGATACCTAAATAGAGTGAGTGCCATGTCTCAGACCAGTGTCTTGCAAGAGTCTGAGAAGTAGGTGATCCTTTCCTCCTGTTAACTGTTACTGTAAAGTCTGTGAATCCAGCGTTGTCCGAAAGGCAGGGTTATGAGCGCAGGTTGCAGGGTGTGGATTTACACCTGGTTAGACATTACACAGTGGTAGCTGCCCGTGTGCTGTTGACAGCGTCAATAGCAGGCGGTGCGCGCTGCTGCTGTCCCATTCATCGCCGTGTATCGGTAGGCAAATGGCAGTGACCCTGCAGTGTTTGCTTGCCGTGTGGAAACTTTTACACAGGCATACCCAAAGAGCTCCTAACGAAATGCAAGCCATGACGTTTAAGTTTATAATCACAGAAAACAGATAGCAACAAACAGAAGTTTCTTGTTCCTATCTGATCCCCCCAGCATGTATTTACTAGTTTTCCCTAGTTTGCAGTAAGCTAGGTGTGCCCGAGGTCTTAATGCTTTTAAAATAAATATCATATAAGTAAAGAAGCAAGAGTCACTACTTAATGAAGTGCAAATCTGACATTTATTTATTGAATGTAACCTCAGTTACCTGTGATTTCGGTAAGTGTAGCTCTGACCCATCGCAGCCATGTCAGATGTCCTCGGTTGTTTTATTTAAAGTCCAACTACAAAATCCGGTTGCTGCTGTTATTGCAGGTATGGTGCTTAATTTGAGTGTAGCACTAATAGGGTTTTTTGAAAACCTATTTTTTTAAAAAGAAACGTGATTAAATTTTGATGCTGAAGATGCTGCAAAGGGAGCCCTTAATTCTGGAAGCGGATCAGAGTGGACGTGTCCTTTTGTCTGCAAGGAGCAAAGTGGGGTCCGTGGGGCTCTGCAGGGCCGACAGTGCCGCTCTGCCAGCGCTACCTTGTGTCGTGGCACAGCCACTCCGAAAACGCAGCCCCCTCACTTCATCTCGTAGCTGGTGTTCTGTTAATGAGCAAACGTGTGGGTGTTGGTAAAAATACACAGAGTGGCTTTAAAACAAAACTCTGGGGTCAGCTCTAGCTCAGAGGTAAATAAGTTTCACTTCATTTCTAAGTTCCTGTTAAGATAAATCTATTACTTGTATTTTTAATTTTTTTTAAGAAAATAAGTTTTCTTACATCATTTTTAAACGTTTAAATAGTGTTCTAGATCCCCTAGCCATGTGTTTGGCAAGAATGAATTTATACTGTTATGTTTGCAGTTTCCTATTTTTTGTCTCCTAATGACTGAATAACATTTGTAGTTCTGTGAATGTACTAGACCTTTAAGTTGTGTGGTAGATGTTGTGGTAATGCTCCAGTAGTCTCTGAATGCAGTTTTAACTGTTAAGCTTTGTTCTTAAGAAACTGTGTTCTTAACACCAAAACTGTAGAAACTCGTTTTATTAAGAAGTCTGCAAGTATGTGTGTTATCTGTGAAATCCACACATGCGCTGACGTGCTGTTATCTCTATTTCTCTCTCTTATATAGCTGTTACACAGATCTCTGGCAGCAGATGGCTGGACTACAATGCACTGTTAAACAAATAAAACCATTAGGCATGTAATACTGCCTGGTAAACGACTGTGTGTTTGCAATGGTTTTTAAAAATTAAATAGAAAATAAAGTTCATTTTTTTAATTCATGTAATGAAATGGGAATAAAATCCAAACCCTTTTCAGAACGCATAAAACATCCCCTCTTATGTTGTGTTTGTCATTTGAAGTCAGTCTTTTTTTATTACATTCTTGCATCTGGTGTAAGATAATCAGTCCTAAATCATTTTTCTAATAGATGTTTTCTGCAAGTAATCGCTCATTTTACGTTTATCTTTGTAGGAAGATTTTTTTGCTTTTGTAATACTCCAGCACAAAATTATCTATTGCATTATGTGCTCTTTTCCCCTCATTTTCAAATCTGATACAAATGTATTAAAATAATGATTCAACACTAGTGTCGTGGCTCTGTAATTAAACTGTTTTTCAATAATTGTCAGCAGCTGAGAGATGCCGTTTTGTCTTTTTGTTTTTAGATATGCCAATATTTGGTCTTTGCCCGGCTCATGATGATTTCTATTTGGTGATGTGTAACCACTGTAATCAGGTCGTAAAACCACAGGCATTTCAATCACATTATGGTAAGTGCTTAACTATTTTTAATAATTAAGGGTGAGGTTAAATCAGGATTAAGCCTGGCAATTTTTTTTTTTTTTAAATTTATGGTACATAGATCATTAGATTATAAATAATGTCAAAGAACGTAACCTGTGTTTAATCATTTGGTATACGTTGTAATGCAGTTACGTAAAGATCTTGTTCCTTTTAATTTTTTAATGTCTTCTCGAAATACTGCATACACAGAGTTCGATTTTGAAATGACATGTATAGTGTGTTTCACAGACGGTTTGTGTCGTGTTTGTGTCTGTGTGTGTCATTTCTCCTTGTGTATTTACACGGATTATTTTTACGTGTGAACTGGAGCTAAAAGCTAAGCTTACACATTTTGTTGTAAAACGTAGCATGCTTCCAGTGGCCAGTAAGCTTGCTTATTTATTTTCAGAAGTATCAATTGGTATTTGTTTTACTGGCCCGATGGTTTTGTATATAAACCATGGGAGGAAGCTCTTGTTGTGTTGGTTGGTGTTTACAGAGGACTGAGAAGACGTGAAGTGCTATGCGAGGCCAAGCGCTCCATTACTTCCTGCAAACCTCGCTGGGGGACGTTGACAGTTCTCCTTCCGCATTCCTCTGAAGCCTAGAAATTAATCACAAACAGTTTCATGCCAATATTCAAACAGGAGGTTTTGAATATTCAGCTTGTTGTTTCTGGAGAAATTTGGATGTTTCCTGACCAATTCATAAGATGATTTCTAACCACGTGCTGATAAAAAAAGATGGGCAAAGCATCTGCTGAACTACTCCTTCCTCCCTCTGTGTGTGTGCTCCCTTTTTCCCTATCCCAGTGCACCTACTGATTGCCTCAGTGTTTAAAAGGATGGCAAATGCTGGATGTGGGTGGGGAGGCTCTTCTAGTGTTGAGAACAAGGGGGAACTTTTCTTGCATCTTAAGTACTCCAGCTCTTTGGCAAGAAAAGGCATACTGGCTTCTGCTGCTTCCTAGGAACTGGGAAGGGATCTTCCTATGCTTTGCAGAGGGTGAACTTCTTATCCTTTCCACCTCTCACCAGGGGTTTTGTGTTACAAAACCTTAGGGATGGTACCCCTTCCCTCGTGCTGGATTTCTGCAGTCGTGATGCACAGTGTCTTGGAGAAGAATCAGATGACTCTTGCGACATAATTCTTACTAGTTTGGTTGTTACTCTGTGGATGGCAATAGTAGTAGTGTGTTAAAACCTCACAGTTTTGTGAACTTAAGCTTTTCTTGCTGTGGTTGTTCTCAGCCATTGCATCAGCTGAGAGCAGATCCACCCCTTGCCAGTGTGATTTCTCTCCTGTCACTGTATATCAGTTTGGGAAGGCCAGTAAGTCCTAAATACCACATGGAATTGATTCTGACAGGTACAAATCAATGTATGGGGCAGGGCAGGCTGGTGCCCAGTTCTGAGTGTTGGCACAGTCAGTCTTTCATCTCAAGGTCAGTAACAGGGAACGGGCTCGGCTTGGTGGTGATGGAGAGCTGTGGTGTGTTAAAGCCTCACAGTTTTGTGGACATAAGTCTCCAGAGCTTTAGGGAGCCAGAAAAACAGAAGGGCATCAGCTTTTCTTACTGTGGTTGCTCTCAGCCATTGCATCAGCTGAGAGCAGGTCCACCCCTTGCCAGTGTGATTTCTCTCCTGTCACTGAATATCAGTTTGGGAAGGCCAGTAAGTCCTAAATACCACATGGAATTGATTCTGACAGGTACAAATCAATGTATGGGGCAGGGCAGGCTGGTGCCCAGTTCTGAGTGTTGGCACAGTCAGTCTTTCATCTCAAGGTCAGTAACAGGGAACGGGCTCGGCTTGGTGGTGATGGAGAGCTGTGGTATCTGCAGACACTTTGGGTTGTCTTTCTGAAGTTAGCATGTTGTCACCAAGTACTGTTCGACGAATGGGTGTCTGTGCTGTAGGAACCAGTGTTGCAGTTGCTGGTAGCCTTGTGGGCAGATTGAAGAAGCGGTTCAAGAACTGAATAGGGATGGCATTGGACCATGGACATGAAAACGTGGGATGCTGCTTGTACCAGTGTTAAACTTGTTATGCAAAGTTAGTTTGAACTTTCCTGTAAGCACTACTTGCAATTTAAAAGTGACAGAGTGAAGAGAGATCTACAAAACGAAGGTATGGAAAATATTTTTAAAAATAACTACTCGTGTAATATCCCCATTCTGTATCGTGTTGTAGGAGCGTGATCTCTAAAGATGAAACTTTCTCTCAGGTAAACCTCACACCAGTGACAGGCTCATACTTTGAGAGAAATGTAGAAGGAGGATGGAAATGGGGAGGTTATTCTTAGTATTTCTTCAGCCCATTCCGAACAATGAGGACGCTCGGCGAGGGCTGCGGTGTGCAGAGGAAGCAGGCGGGGTCACTCTGATGAGAAAAACAGGCTTGGGTGGGGTGAACGTCATTAAAGGACGTTCGTTTGCCAAACTAATCACCGCAGCAAGGTAAGAAGGCTGACTCGGTGATTTCGTGTGGCGCTGGCTCTCGCTGCTATCACCCTTCGCATTCCTGAAATCCCTACCCAGTTGTCCCTTGTTTTACCAAATCCAGTGTGAAAGCTGAGAAATGTGGCAGGTGATTGATTACCAGGCAATGGTGTACTTTTCTTTTATTTTTCACGCAGTGTACTTCAGGAGAAGGAAGTTGCTGAGGCCCTCAAAACACACACTTCTTTTAAAACAAAAAGGGCACTATCGTGATAAATAAAACAATCTTTGGATTCATCACAGTCCATTTGCCATGAGTTAGGTCTTTTATTTGTGGCGTTATTTCAGGGATTGATACAGGAGAATTTACTTCCAGTTCTGAAAACTTGCAGTGCATCAATGAAGCTGTACCTTTTTGTGGTGTTCTTAGGATCTTTTAAAGTTATTTTTAATTGTTACCAGAGGACCAGTAATCTCTTAAAATATTCTACAACTCCTGGTGGTATGTGTCGCCTGTACTTGCTGTTCTTTGAAACTTGTCATGTGGGATTTTGTTTTCTACAGTAGTAGAATATGCTCTTTTAAAATGTCACTTCTGTCAAAGGAACGCTAAACAAACTATTAGCTAAACCTAATGAGCTAATTAATTTCTTCCAAAGCATATTTGTGATAAACTACTTAACTAGGGAGGCTGAAAGTGCATTGCAGGACACATGCTGGGTTTTTTCCCTGGACCACAAGTAGTCAGAAACGATTTGTGTGTAACCTTATTCATCAGAATATTTGACCTCTTTAGTAAGACACTTTATTGATACAGATAAGAGATTTTTGTATGTGGCTGATGCTTTTATATTTCATGGGTTTTACTGGAAGAGATATTAATTAAAAATTGAATTTGACTTTTTGAGGCAATCCAAGCATGCGTTTGGAGTATGAATTGCCATTTTAGTAAGGTGTTCTGGACTGTTGGTGTATATGTACAATAATTTACTTGTTAAATCTGGTGTGCATAACATGTGTAGGTTAATTTTAAAAGTAATCTAATATAATGAGATATCTGAAGGCTGCTTGTGGTGTATATTTATATGGTATACCCCAGCAAGATGGCAGTGATGCTGGAGATCTGGCGGGGCAGGAGCAGCCCAGCTGAGGAGGAATCGTTTCAAGACAAATCCTCTGTCCTGTCAGATCTCAGCTGCTTCATTTGTGGGGCTGCACGAGGGATTTAAGTCCTTTATTGCTGGCATTCTTGCTGCTGCTTTCATGGGATCAACATCTTCCTTTGGCTAAGATCAGTTAGAGGTGAAAGGTGGAAAAAAGAGATGATGTTCAGGCATTTGGTCTTGTGGGTGAAGCACCTGAAATTGCTTATCATGATGACCTATTCTGAGAAAACACAGTACTTTTCTCCTGCTGGAGTATTTCTCTGCACTGTGGATGATCGTGTGCCAGCCTTTTCCATGCCATGTGGATATGTATTTAAATCAGGTATATTTTTTGCGTCCCCGCACAGTTTCCTCTCCTAATATATAAAATCTTACAGCAAAGATGACTGCTGCCTGTCAGATTGCTAACTCACACTTCTTAAGCAGTGGGATGTGCCTGTGCCCCTTTCATTTCCTTTCTCTCCTTCCCACAAAACGTGCTAGGTACAGCTCTCGCGCTGCCCCCAAAGGTTGCTCTGTGAGGAAGCCATCACAACAGCTATTTCAGGTTGTTCATGGAAACCCTGAAGTGACGTGGGTTTTGGGGCCGTATAACCTTTCATTGGTGTTTCAGCCGTTCTGTGGGTTTATCACATCTCCCTGTGGTTTTCAGCCTCCTGTCAGAGGAGAGATGCTGCTCTGCACCATCTGGGCTGCTCTGTGGCTCAGAGAGGAGATAGCTCAGCAGAGTGGAAGTAGCATCCGTGTAGGGCTGTGGGACTTCTTCATTCTAATTTTTCCTAGGTTTAGTGTGTTGTTTTGGTGGTGTTTGGGGGTTTTTTTGCAGAGTTTTGTTTCCTCTGTGCCTTGGTTTCCATAAATCCAAAGTAGGGTTAAACTCTCAGCAACAGTAATGAAGGCTACCTATAAAACTGAGAGAGCCCGTGAGTCATGTAGTGATTGTGAAAACCATTCATACAGTAGGTACTGGAAAGAGCTGATGATGGTGTGCTGGGCCGTTGAGTCATTAAAAAGCTACGACTGGTGTTTTAATGAACTTCCATAGGTCTGGCGTGCAGTGGCAAAGGTGAGCAATGCTGCGAGCTTTGCTTGCTGCTGCTCTGTGAGCTGCTGGGGGATCGCTTTGGCATTTCGGTTTCTGATCAGTGCACGTTTAAACCTGAAGTGTAGGACTCAGAAATGGAGTAATAACACAGATTTACAGGTCTCTTGTGAGTCTCCTTCATCCCACAGCGTAACCGTGCTCCTTCCTCCCTCAGCCAGCTCTCACACCCACCATTAGGTAGCAGGTTTACTGGCTTGGCTAGGCTAAGGGGGTTTTTTGGTGTTGGTGTTAAGTGCTTGGGTTGTGATGTTTGCTGTGATTTTAATTGGGATAAATGATCCGTTAACTGTCCCTGCTAATTCGCTGTTGTATTTCGGATGTTTTATCATTAGTAATTAAAGTATTACAGCCCCTGCAGCATTTACATATTTGATTTTTCTCTAGCATACTGTGAACTGAATATAAACTTGTCCTACCCTCTTTCTGTTATCTCAAATTTGGCATCAGTGAATTGTTCTGAAAAATCTGACATCGGTATTTAGTATTTTTAGGGTTTATTTTTGAAGTTGCACAGATGTTCCCTCTTTAGAATAGAGTGTTTAGCATGGTTTACCAAGTCAAAGATAAAGAGTCTGTAGGAACAGTGCAAATAGGAAGAGAAAGGAATGTACTGAATCTGGTTCCAAAGCCATTGGACCTGAGGACTGGGGGGTTTGTTGTTCAGTGGGGTGGTTTGGTTTGGTTTGGTGGGTTTTGTTGGGTGTTTGGTGGGTTTTTTTCTCATAGATTGCCAGAGCTCATCTGTGTTTCGGAGGAATAAACCTTCCTTATGGCCTGCATACTTTTGGCAGCAAACAATTTGTTTCGGTCATGAAGTGTCCACTGTTCTCTGATGTCTTTTTAAAGCAATATGAAAGCGTTTGATAGAAATCGTAGGAATTTTCTTGGATATCAGTAATCATCTCTAGTTGGTCTAATAACCACAATAAAACTTGAATATTACGTGGTGTGTCACAGATGTGCTGGATGTGCCAAGCACATTGCCAGACGTGCACAGGTGGCATTTGGCACATTGTGGCTCGAGTTAACGTCTGTGATTTCACAAATTATCATTGGCAGCTTCAACAGCCTCTGCTTTTAAATACGGAGTCCCCTCACAGTAGTTCTCATAGCCCAGATTCCAGCAGTCGGATTTTAGTCCTAGTCCAGCAGCAACTCGTTTAATTCCTTCTTGGCAGAGATTTCTGAAACTCTGTAGCTTTTGCAAGAGTCATCTTGGCCTATTCCCAGAAGGGAATGGGCTCAGAGGTCAGCACAGGATTCATTTCAGACAAAACCCAAACATTTCAGCTGATTATTTAGTTTCTTTTTTAATGATGTATTATATAAAAATAAGTATTACCACCTGGAAAGAAACTGTGTACATATATGTAGGGTTTTGAGCTGTGTACCCCAAAGCTGAACACCAAGCGTGCCATTTGGCACTACCAAGTTCTGCTGTGCAGATGTGCAGGAGCAGTGAGGCTGGGCGCTGTGGTTCGCTGTCACATCTCCACGTTCACGTGCAGAAGGTTATTTTAGTCAGTGTGGTGGCTGTGGTCTTTGTTTATTGCACAGGGAGTCTGTTGGAGAAGTTGGTGGCAGTTTTTCTAGAAAAACTTCCTCCTTTTTGGTGGGTACATGGATTTGTCAAGCTCTGGTTGAAGACCTAAAGCGATTTTAAGAATCTGCTAACAAAAAAGGTGATGTTCAGCTTCAGATATAAAAAATAAATTGATTGTTCAGTTTACCACTTACTGTGTAACTCGGGTTATTCCACCTACAGCACCGTGTATGCTAAAATAGCACAAACTTGAAGTGCTGCGGTGTGCTTTTGGCTTTCCTTGCCTTTGGTTAGCATGAATTGAATTACATGTTCTGCTGTAGCAGAAAATCTAAATGCAGAAATCCTTGTGTTTTAATACAGGGTATAATTTTTAAAATTATTAATCTATTCTTAATTACATGTTTAAGTATTTAAAGCAAGTCTAACATACAAAATTATCCATGGGTTCCATGAAAAACCTGCTCCTTTCTAGTGATCTCCTTGCTCGGTGTTTAGAAACCTGGACCAACTGCTCCCTTTTCAAGGTAAACATTGGTGGGGGAAGAACAAGTGGAAAGAAAGAAAACCAGAGATATTTATCTTTATGGGAAAAGAGGAAGCGGTGCTGTGTTCACTGTTGCTTACAGAAGTAGTTGCTCAGTGAGCAGGGGATCAGTTAGTGTGTTGATCAGTAAGATGTAAAGGGAGCAAGTTGTAATAAAAAGTAGCTTTTAAGTATTCTTGACTAGAGCTTCAGTTTGGAAGAAGCCAGCTGGGATTGCATCAGGTCTGTGATTAAATATGATTGACAATGAGAGAGTTAACTGACCTAAAGTCAATGTTAAGTTTCGTCATTCAGAACTCACTTTGAATGATGAAACTGCACATGGAGCACAGCACAGCTCGTAACCATCGCTTCAGATCTTCGGCAGGTCGAGGGAAGGCCGTTCAGCCTCTGCTAACGTGCTCCCCATCCTTGGGAGGTTTCCTTCGCAGCTAAAAGGCCCTTTCTGGGGCTACAGCCACTTCTTGGCACTGGAGCTGGGCCAGAGGAGGTGGCACAAGTCACAGGGACCGGCCATGGGCACACAGGGCTCAGCACACAGCCCTGGGCCGAGTGTGGGAGAACGGAGCTGTGGAGTTAGGAGTAGTTTAATTTCAAAAGCTGACCACGTGCAGATCAATTATTTAGAAGGACTTCCTCATTTATTTTTTGGTGAGAAGTGTACGTTCTCATGAACTGTGTAGATTATTCCAAGAACTGCAAACCTCAGATGAACACCACGGCGCGTTTTGATTCCAGGGAGAAGTATTCTGGGAAGCTTGTAAAACAAACTTGAGTATTGAACTGTCACCAAGTAAATAGTTAGGGGTTTTTTTCCTTTTTTTTTTTTTATGGAAACACGTAGTTTCTAATTGCACAGACTGTGCCCTCTCATACCCCCAGCCAGCTCTAACTGCCACATTTGGAAGAGAGACGACTTGCACGTAGTCTCTTGTTCTCTGCAAGTACAGCTACTGAGGTAAAGATAGGAAATCTCATCAGTAACCATCAATTACGTTAATTTTTTTAAATTGTTTTTTTCAAGGCGCTGCTGCTCCCAGCTCAGAGCTGTGCAGCACCGTGCTGGGCAGCAGCGGGCAGGAGCCTGGCAGCTGGGGCAGGGCTGGTTGAGCACAGCTGGAATTAAGTGGTTTTACAGCCAGGGTGGGGGTGTGTCCGAGAAGGGGAAAAGAGAGCACACGGGGGAATAGCTAAAAAGGGAAACGCAAAACAAAGAACTTCAGTGAAACGTGTACAGAAAGAAAGAGATGAAGACAATAAGGAGGAAGCTAAATAAGGAAGGTAGGGGAAGATGGCCTTACAGGAGGGAGAATGGAGTAGGTGTGAGGCTGGTTTTGTTATTCTGTATTGAGGGGTGAAAAGCAGAAGAAAGGAGGAGAGGTTTAACAGGGCAAAACAAACCAACACTTTTTCTCTAGTTTTTCCTCAGTGTTTTGGCAGCAGTGCTCTTAGTGTGGTTTGTGTAATGTCATGGCATTCTTGGTTTTAACACATTTTGGGTTGGTGTAGGGGAGAACGAGTGTGCCTTATTCCAGACATATCCCCCAGCTTTATCAGGCACTGACCGTCAAGGAGAGACGGTGGCTCAATGCATGCATGTGCACTTAGTCATAGGTTATCTTATGTCTGTTTTCTTACACGTCTCTTTTGCTGTTTCTTGCTGGGCTTCTTGGTTTAAAAATTCTCATTTTCTGTACTCTAAATAGTAATTTTCTAAGAGAGTAGGAGATGCACAGGGTGTGTGTGTAGCTTTCACGCAGCTTTTGCAGTAAGAAGGATGCTCACCAGTTCTCTACAAGTGGAGAGAAAAGGAGGCAGCGTGCTTAGGTGGAAGAAATTCACCCATGCTGGACCGACATAAAAGCAGTGTTTTGTACCAACTTCTTCATCTGCCGCCTCAGGAAAAGGGGACACTGCTCTGAAAGCTCTGTTCTCACCTACAGCAGTAGCGCAGCAAACGGTAACCAGGTGTGTACGTGAGTGTCCTGCTTTTGGAAACACATGAGACAATGTTAATCTTGTCAAATTAAAGGAAATCAATAGCATCTTGGGTTTAAGCACAGTCACAAAGTGTGCAGGCTGCCTACTTTACTTAGGGATTATGTCAAGTAATTTTCACCTTTTATTTACTCATTTTTGATGACCAGTTTGCTGACATTTTAAAAACAAACTTCCAGGTATTGACACAATATTGTTTTATTTTGGTTTTCCAGGCAATGTGATACATTTAAAATCTAGCATTTGATACACAGAAGCCTAGAAACTGTGTTTCTGAGATATTACCAGAAGAGGGAGCGTATAACACTTTGTATGAAATGAAACCTGTAAGTTTATTGATGAATAACAACCAATACCCACATGAGTAAAATAAGTTTAACAAAAATACAGCTGAAATTCACTTTCAGAAGAGCACGGTTAATGCCAGCTTTTTAAGCTTCTCATTGGACTTAATTCAGTTTAACATGAAATGTAATAATTATATCCATATATACTGGGTAATTATATCCAAAGTAGATGGTCTTGAAGTCTGTTCAGATTCCCATATATTTCTAACAGAGATTCACACAGTTTTTCAGTAGCAGTTTTGGATTAGCTCTTGCAGTACCCAGCTCTCATAAGAGCTCCATAACAGTGTGAAACTTGAAAGCAATTACAAATATCTTTTAAAAATATAGAAAAAAAAGTGCAAACAAATAGATAAGTATGATACAAAAATTTACCTAAGTCTGTGATGATGGTATTGACTAAGTAGACCATCACTGGCTATCTCGGGCAACAGCAGCCAAAATACTTCCAAGCCATATTATCTATTGATGAAGCAAACCCATAATGTAGTGCTTATAGAGAAAATCAGTATTTTTGCTCTATAAATTATGTAGATCTTCCTCCAGTTGTCATACAACACGACAACAGGTTAACCCTTTGAACAGTAGCAAAACGATGTAGGAGAAAAAGCTATCAGTGCCTCTCCTATGTAAAGTCCTAATAAACCTCGTATGTTCTGCTGCCTCATACAATTTCTGTGATATCTGAGAGTGCTGCTGGCCACAAAGATTGCAGTTACATTTTAACTTGTTTCCCCAGGTTGTATTAGAGAAAAAAGAGCCATCATCAAGAGGCTCTTGTCCTCTTTTCTGTTCTGTTTGCCAAATAATGAGTTGCCTGTGTTGGGATGAAGCTCTCACTCTTTACACTGGTTTGTAAAGGATGCAATTAGGCCAGGCTCCTGGAGAGTTGAAGCAGTTCCTACATAACGGAGTTTTTCCTTGTTGTTTGGCAAGATTGTCAGAAAAATCTTTACCTCCCACTTCTGTATCGAGTAGCTTTTCAAATGGAAGCCTTTTCTTTTAGCCACATCACCACCTTATGTTTCTACCCCATAGGATTTTCTTCCTCGGCTGAGCAGAGGCTGTGTTGTGCTGTGTCCTCTGTGCGTGACCCCACAGGTTGTAAAGACCCTGTTTGTTGTGTCTGGCAGTGGGAATAGCCCCTGTTTCTGCAGTGGGGTACAGCTCATTCTAGGGGCTAGGTAGAAGGTGTACCCCTTTCAGTGTGCCCTCCCACCTATGAATCTGCAACTTTCAGCTGTTTGTGGGTTATTTGAAGAGCTGGAGTTGAGCTAACCACAAGTTGTGTGTGATTTACTTTGGTAGTTTCAAGAGCTGTTCATCATTGTCACTAGGCAGTCACGTAGAATTCATGGCTCCTCTCCTTGCTGGGAGGAAAATTGCCTGTGTCTCCTTTGTTACTGTGTGGCTGAAGTCAGCATTTGAGTTAGTAGGCTAAGCATTTTGATGTGGGCTGGACTTAGTGAAGGGATGGTTTTCATTTCTTTCACTTTTCTAGATCAGAATGAGCTTTGCAGTGCTCTGCAACGCTCTGGCCCTTCTCATCATTGGCATGGGACTGGCTAGCACTCATTTTCTTCAGTTTCATTTTGGCTTGCAGCCTCTGACAAGCCACGCGTAGCCATGTATATGCCTGGAAGAGTGCCATGTTGGCCCTCTCCTGGCCTCTAAGGTCAAAGGAGAGGTTTTAAAACCACCGTAGTTCAGTTCCCTGCCCATCATAGTGCCATGTATTTTTTGACCAAAGGTCATCGTGTGGGTCACAATGCTGTCCACCAGCTAGCTCCTAAAAATACCCATGTCTGCTTTGATTGCTCAAGAAATGGTATAAACTGATATATTTGCAAGCTATTGTAAGGTTTGATATCCAACATCTCACTTGGCTCAATTGAGAATGACAGCTGGTGTCTCTTCATTTTGCTAGTGGCCTGTTCCTTTCTCTGTCCAGCATGCTTTCCATAGGATCGATCGGTGTTCAGAGTGAGGATGGGTACTGCCCTTTAGGACCATGCCCATCACCTTTTTCTGTGATCACAAGGATGCACCTGGGGATTCTGGAGACTTGGCAGATGGTTGGGATGTGGTGAAAGCCCTCACGAGCTCCTGAGCTGTTTCTCTGCCCTGTCCCAGTTGTCCAGGTGGCAGTGGTCCACAGTGGCTGCGTGCTTGGAGTCCAGTGTACTGAATGTCTTTGGTTTTAGTCCCTGAAAATGGCCTGTGTCTGTATAGAAGCCTTTGCTCTCTGTGTGTTCCCGTGTGCCATGTAGGTAACAGTTATATTTTGTATTTGTGGTATAAACAAACACATTGTGTAAGTAGAGTTGATGCTAAGGCATAAAATGCTGTCACTTGATGGTGCACCAACAAGCCTGTCAAGTTCCTCTGTACTCAGTCACCCATTTTATTTTGGATTTGTTCCACTTTTCTGAAACCTGAGGAACTCTAAGCATACCCACTTGGAAAAGAAAGGAAAACACCAAAACCAGAAACCTTGCCTGATATATTTGTTTTCTGTAGCATGTAAGAAACTCTCCAAAGTGGCATCTGCTAGGGAAGAAAATCCACTGATTTCAAAATTCATTGCCTGGTGCTTCTGGAGGCTCTGGGAATTTGATTTATGATGAAACTTCAGAGCACTTGTTTCCACCTTTGGAAAAAAAGACACACAAGGCTAAAGCAAAGTCAGTAGTGGTACTTCTGAAATGATTTGGCTGCTCCCTCACGGAGGCTGCTTTCGTGGTGTCACATAGCACATGGCAGGGTTCTTTCCGTCCACCCCCCATGACAGCAGAGTTTTTTTTCCAAGTAACGCGCTGGAGTTCTCAATTGAACAACTTGAAGGAGCTTGGTGCTGGCTCAAGGCCCATCATTCTCTTCCTTCCAGGAAGAATAATAATAGTAGCCGGGAACCAAACAATCTCTTTCAAGCAAAATATTTACAACAAATTCATTTGAGACAGTACTAAATGTAAACATAAGCAAGCTGCAGTGTAAGCAAGCCCAGCTTATGCAGTGTTGATATCAATCAGATCAAATTCCTTGGAAATCTCATCTATTTTTTTCCCATATCCCTCAAAACTTCTAGGAACTGGCAAACTGATCATTGCAGCACCTCACAACCCAGTTCTTTGTCACTCCCAGTTGCCGAGGCCTCCAACCCGTTCCCTGGGATGAAGTCACACTTGAATTCTTGCTGGTCCTCGCTCTGTTTGTTGCTGGCCTTGGCACACGAAGGCTTGTGGTGTGCGAGCCTGTCAGGTCTTTGAACGGATGGGTTTGCTCTTTGTTACGGGGAGAGCAGATGGTGCAAAGGCTCGAATGGAGCAGTCAGGATTGGGGGAGAGGGCAGGAAGGCGTTTTGCTGCGGCAGGGTTAGCTCGCAGCAGCCAGCTTACAGCGGTTGTGAAATCCGTGCCTGAAATTGCTGAATTTTGAGAAAGGATAAATGAGGTGGTTCATGTGCAGTGGAGATAATGACGCCCGGCCGTCTGTGGCTTTGTCCCGTGTGTTTTGCCATCGCTCTCCCTCCCGTTGCAACACCTCCTGCTCTGTGCACACACACGTAGCTTCAGGTTTCATCCCATGGTTTGCCTTTCTTTTTTTTCTTCTTTTTTTCCTGCCTGCCAGTTCAATAAGACACACACACGGCACAGCTAGGCTGCAGTGTGCACGTGATGCCCAGCCAGTGGAGATCTTCCTGCCTTCCTTCTGTAAGAGAGATCCTACTTGTGCTGTCTGGATGCTGTCTTCATGCCAGTGATAAATCCCGGTGTCTTTAGGACCTCCACTGGTGGAGGGGGCAGGAGGGCACACCACCACCTCAAATCCAGCTCTCCAGTTTTCTTAAAATTAACCTGTCATTTCAAAATGCAGAACACTAAAGTGTAGACAAGTGGAAGGAGACATGGGAGGAGATATATTTCTCTCACTTGACAAAACCAAACAAGAAAATACAATGTAAGTAGAATAAGAAAAATACTCTAGCCTATCCTAAAAATGGTTTTCTTGGCAATGCAAAATGTGCAGAATACTTCAGGTTGTAGAATATTTTGGTGGGGTTTTTTTTTGTTGGCATTTCTTAGCATTCTGCCGTACTCATTCATACTAGGGAGCTACTGTCTGTGTGTGCATAGTGATAGCATCACACGTGGTATAAATATCTGTTCATGTTACGTGTCCTCAGTGAGGAAATGAGGGGAGCGAGTTGATGCTGTTCTTTGTTATCCTGAGTAGTAGGAAGCAAACTTTCTTCCATTGCAACGGTTTCAACACAGTTCAAGTTGTCCTTGGATGGTCTTGCGATACCAAAGACCTGGAAATTAGGTTCTTGGCGCTGGCACACCCTGAACTGCTTCTCTCCCATCCGCTCAGCCTTGTTCTGTACAAAGTATTATCACAGCTTGCAAGGCTAATTTTAGGCCTCTGAACTCAGGTATTAACTGATGATATAAGTGTTTATATTCAATCTAATGTTATTGATGTTTTGGGGATTTTTTTAAAATGGCTTTATTAGTGTTGATATAGAATATAAAACTCCAAACCTCTAGACATATTTAGTAGCAGGGAAAGATCGTCATCATTTCATTGCCACAGATAACGAGTTGTTTTACTACATCAAGTAAGGTTACTTTTGCATTTTTCAGATTATGCTGTGGCACATGCATCAATCCATTTCAAGGTGAAACACGATGAATATTTACTGTATAAAGTTACTTAGAAGCCTTTAGTCATTGGAAAATAGTAAATAAAAATGAAGGCACAGATTGAGACAGTTGGTCTATCTGCTGTTACTATAGCAGAAGCAAGCATAAAATCCCACTGCATTTTCTCTCAGCCATTGTTTGCCTTCCCACGGGCCGGTGCCGTTTTCTCCCCATGTGAATGTCCCGTCATGCCTCTCCCATCCATTCCAGCTCCTGCCTTGATGCCCAGCTGCTGAGGTTTCTTAGCCATCGGGCTCTTTGTCCTACTCAGAAGGAAGACAGCTTTCCGTATTGTTCCACATGGCCATTAAATTGCCTGATCCTGGTCAGTTTAGTTGTGGAAAAAGAGACAAAATAAATAGAAGTTACTTGCCCTCTTGGTCCTAAAATGAGACTTGACCAAATCAAAGACTTAGGAAGGATAAATTCTAGTGTGTAGGAAAACACATACATCAGTGCTGTTTCCCCACATAGTAGTTTAATGTCAAGAGTTTTGCGAACCACTAAAATCTGTTGGAGTCTTACCCAGTTTTAATTATGGGTGTCAAGTAGAAGAGTGCACAAGAGAAACAAATCCTGCAAAAACATGTATGCCGCTGGTACTAATTTTAGCAGTGGAAGGAGATGTGTTTTAAAAACAGCGTAATCCAAGGAAACGTCTTTGTATTCCTGAGTTGTCCTTAACAATTAATGGGTAGATGACATGAGCTGTCAACTTCTCTTAAAATTCAGAGCAAAGAGGATCTGGTTGCTGTCTCGTATTCTGAGTGCACAGACGTGGGAAAGATAGTATTTAGTGTTTGTGGTTTAGGATTTAGTATTCATTTCTAAGCTTGGAAATTGGAACAATGGTGTCCAGGTTTCTGCGTGTTCTTTTAGAAAAAAAACACTCTAACAAAACCCAGTCTGCTGAAATGGTGCTCCCTGCTTCTGTTTAACCCTTAATCAAAAGAAAGAAATATGCTAACACACAACTGCCTTTCCTCTTGACAAACTTGTTATTTTAGTGAACAAGTGATTGGCTTCATTTTAAAAATGAATTTGTGTGTAATTCAATAAGGAAAGACAAGAAGTTTCAGCTTTGATTATGGTAATTTAAAACCAAGAGCAAAAGCCACAAGCTGTTCCTTCCTATTCTTTTTTTTGTCATTGGATACACTGTAATTTTTATGGATGGTTACTCAGGAAGTGATCCAAAAATCAGTAATTTGATCTAAATTAGATTTTAGTATCCACGTGCTGATTTTGGGTGGAAATCAGACCTTGATGTTCAGACCTCAGAGTGTGGAAATTTAGAATGTCGAGACCTATGTGGAAGTTGAGGACAGTGAATACCAGAGTGAATTTGTGCTGCTGGAGAAGCATCCCTGGAGTGTCCTCCTGTGCTCTGCTGGGATGGTGGGGCCATGGCCCCCCTGGACACTGGGGATGCTGGGTGCCCCCAGGCTGGTGATGCTGCCGCAGAGGAACCGTCCTGATGTGGAGCATTGGGTGATGAAGCACATTCACTGGAGGAGCCATCCCAGTGCCACCAGCTTGCTACAGGAATCCATAACTCCAGTTCCCATTGTGGGCAGCAGACCTGCAGGTAAAGCTGAGGTGGGCCAGAGGCCTGGGGGTGGCCATTTGCCACAGGGTGCCTGGAGCCCCCAGCACCAGAGAGGAGGTGACCCGGCCTGGAGCCCCCAGCACCAGAGACGAGGTGGCCTGGCCTGGAGCCTCCAGCACCACAGGCAAGGTGGCCTGGCCTGGAGCTCCCAGCACCAGAAGGGAGGTGACCCGGCCTGGAGCCCCCAGCACCAGAGGGGAGGCGACCCGGCCTGGAGCCCCCAGCACCAGAGGGGAGGTGGCCTGGCCTGGAGCCCCTGGACCAGAGGCAAGAGGGCCCGGCCTGGATAGCAGCATTGCCCACGAGACCTCAGCGGGCTTCACCGAGCGAGGTGGATAATCTCCCAGGGAGGGATTAGGTGCTGCAGGCCGCCTGCGTGAGCCCTTCTGAAATGTCACCGGAGCCGTCTGGCCCAGCTCCAAAAGCCGTTCGCAGAAACTTCAAGTCCCCAAAAAGTGCTCTGGAGCCACTGCTCATGTGGGTGAAGTGGAAAGGGAGAAAATAGCAATAAAAATGTAGACAGCCAATTCCAATCCTGTCAGGCCTCTAGATAAACTGGCAGCTGTTAATCAAAGTGTTAATTAAAGAAACTATTAAGAGCGTGTTCGTTTTAGCTTGTTTTCCTGAGTGCAGTCATCCGTGTAATTTATAAATCAGAGGGCAAATACATTCCTTTTTACGGCTCTGCGGATGACTGGCTGTGGGTAGGCATTACATCTTGGTTTTGGAGGAAATAGGAAATGCAGACACGGCCTGGATGTGTTAAGTGCAGTTGTGTTTTTATTTAAAAGGTTAAACCTGCACAAGCATTTCAGTTAGCACGTCCTAATTACAGCATTGCTCAGTTCTTTCAATGTGAAATGTGAAAAGGCTGGTTTATTTAATTTGAAAGGCATTATTGTGCAAGCACAGTAGTTTCGTGCCCTCATTTGACTGTATAAGAGATTTCTGTAAGACTTTGCTGTGCTATTGCTGCTGTAAAATTTTAATTAGCGTATATTTAACATGGTCAGTGTTTTTAAACATGAGAACAGTTGTTTCACGCCAGTTGTGATTGACCAGTGTTAATGAAATAAGCTATAATGATCCTTCGTTATAACTAAAAATTGACTAATGCCTAAAAATTTTAAAACACTGTAAAATAACATAAGGATCTGACTAAAAATGAGAAAACAAAATATTTATTCTCCACTTTTCATTGATGTTGCAGATTAAGTAAAATCATAGAACCACGGAATGGTTTGGGTTGGAAAGGACCTTGAAGCTCATCCAGTCCAACCCCTGCCATGGGCAGGGACACCTCCCCCAGCCCAGGTTGCCCAAAGCCCCGTCCAACCTGGCCTTGAACACCTCCAGGGAGGGGGCAGCCACAGCTTCCACTGCATCCACAAGTATTTGTGTTCCAAACGATTTCAAAGTTTAGAAAGCTACTCAACTCTGGAAACATCTTTTAAAAATATTGCAGTTCACCTTGTCACAGGTTTGCTTCCCATTCTGAAAACATTCAGCATTTATTGTCTTTAAAGACCTGGACAGAAGACGAGGTGTCAGCCTCACCGGCAGAAGCCCAGGCTGGGTCCCTCTCACCGTTCTCATTTCTCCGTGAGGTTTTCCTGCAAGTGGGCGCTGCCCATGGGTACAGAGGCTCGGTGACGCTTTTGTCATGGGCTGTCACATCCATAGGATGTGCATACTCTGTGCCGTAGGTACAGAGACAGAGGTGAGAGGTGGGTAACGTAAGAGATGGTGACGGGAGCTTCCTCCTCAGCTCCGTCAGCCCGCATTTCCTCGCCTGGAGGGAGAGGAGGAGCTGTTGGAGTTGGTGTTTGGCGAGTTCAAAGTAGCCATGGACATGTTTATCATATTTTTAATCTTAGAAAGCTTTCATATCATGTGCAGTGGATGTCACTAGTTAGTTGTACAGTACATAAGAAAAATAATTCTGCTTGATGTCTTTGAATCCTGTTGTTTCTTAATGATGAAATCAAGGAATGTGATTTACTTAGCTGACACTATTATTTTTCTAAATTGTGTGATATTTCCTCTCATTCTCCTGCTCAAAACAGTCAATTCACTCTTCTTCATCTCTTTCATACGGACAGCTTTCCACTGCAGGATGGTTTTTACACACATCTCCAGAACTCTGTCACTTGGCCTGTAACACCCTTTGTATGTTGGCTCACTAACGGCTTTTCAGCAAGTTTTCAACCTCAGCGTATTTATTTGTAGCGGAGCCGAGTCTGAAAGTCAACATACAATTAATAAAGTGTGCTGTGTGTAAAGAAATAGCTACGGGGAAAACATTAAAATTCCTGATTGTGGCGTGAGTAGAAGCATTAGCAAGATGAAAGTTAGATGGGTATTTGGATATGTGAATGAATCTGCATACATTACACAATGTTATAATACTGTGTGATAAGGTCTTGGAAGGAGCATTGCTGATGCTAAAGGGGAAAAACATGGTGTTAAAGGTGTAAACCTGATTTCTGGGTAGAAAATGGGCAGAGAGAAAATCAGAAATTAGGGGGCAGTTCTTCCCTTAATTCTGTATTCCCATGCTTTCAACACACGGTTCTTTATTAGACTTCTGTTTAGTCAACTTTTATAAAAAATAATGGGGAATAATAAAATAAAAAATAATATGGAATAGTGTTTTTTTAATTTCTAATTTGCTTTATGCGTGTTTTGAAAAAATGAATCTTTAGTCATTCAAGGCGTGCATTTATGAGACAACAGTTTTCCAGCTGTGTTTTTGAGCAAGCTGACCTATACTGCATCTTGATGTAACCAGTACAGACCAGCATATCTTTGTTTGATGTTTTTGTTTGTTATCACTGTGGCTTCTCCAAAGTTTTTTCCAAATAACAGACTTATTTTTCTTAATAGCAAAAATTATTTCTTCAATAACTGCTTTCTAATCAGTCAGTGCAGGTATTGCCATGTCATCACCAGGCTGCACAGAGATTAGTGCTCATAATGTGGATGCTGTAATCTCTCCATGGCCCCATTATCATCTAAGACACCTTACTGTCCTTCCATAATAACTTTGCAATTTATGTGCCAGCGCTTGACAGATGAACAAGACAGTGGTGGACCAAAGGGTCCAGGGCCAGTTCCCTGGTGAGAAATCTGTCCTCTCCTCTCTCTCTTGGCAAGTTGCTTGGGAAAGTGTACCAGAAGTTTGATTTTTGGATATTGTGCTGGAGTCTTTTTGAGATGTTAAAGCCTTTGCGTTTGGGTTTTCCTGAGCAAAGAGGGGAATGGAGAAAGATAGGGAGAGCATCCTCCTCTGGGTGACAAAGGGGACTCAATCAGTTTTCCCATGTCTCCAGGATGGGAGCATCCCTAATTCCGGTTTGCCACTGCGTGACACAGCGAAACCCCGGCCTGTCTGCAGGCTTGGAGGACAGTTTGTGTTGGTTGATGTTCCAAAGTGGCTGTACAGCTCTTGGGGACAAACCTGGGTATTGTAAAGAGGAATTCTGCATCCTGGGGAAATTGCAGAACTACCCAGGTGTGTTGAACACAAAGTGTTTGGAAATGATTAGTAACAGATAGGGAAAAATTGAAAAATTAGCTTCAGTACTGCACAGAGAGTTGCGGAGAAGCAACAGCGGAGGAAGGGATGTACCTGAAAGTTATTTATTGAAATACGTTTTAGTGGTGCTATTTTGGCTACATTCTTGATAACACCCAGGGTGCTGGGTTTGGGGCCGTTTTGCAGCAGTTACCGTAGTGGAGATGGCCATTCCTGCCCAGTTGGTGTGCTATGCTGTAGTTGTACCATTTTAAAAGCATTATTTAAATACCCTAAATTACAGTTACAGGATCATCTCCTTTTTGAAATACAGTTTTCAAGTATTGAAGGTGCCATTCAGAATCTTACTGGTGAAAATTACCATTTTCCACTCCTCCCTCTGTTTTCTTCAATGGCAGCAACAGAACCGTGACCCTGCTTACACAGAATTTCACACTCCTTACTCTAACGGATTTTAGACAGTGATTGCTTGTGAGTGGATTTCGCTTCTTGAAAGTAAATCTCTAGGAGAATTATAAACGTGCATTTAGAAATAGGAAGTCGGGTAATTGATTTTACAGTTTTAAAAGTAGCCAGTGCTTCTCTATAACTGCTGAAACAAAGTGAACAAAATAATAATAATAGCTCCCATTTGCATTCTGTTTCTGTTCAAAGGGATGCAGTTAACTGACCGACATAACACCTCTTGGGAGTTCTGTAAATGATTTGGAAATATTCAAACCTGAATGTTGGGAAACTTCAGAGGGTTGTGGCAGAGTGAGGCTGGGGAAGACGAAAACCAGAATACTTCCCAGAAGGTGTTTTCAATTCCCGACTTTGCTCACGTTTCCTATGTTAAGTGCTCTGGTAAACCTGCCTTTAAAGACAGCCAAAGCGAAAGTTGACCTAAAGTCTGTCAGTCTGCTGGTCTGATAGGAAGTGGGTTATGTGAAACTTTTAGTTAAAGCAGCTATTGCAAACACATTCAAAATTATTAGTGGCTTTTGGTTGCACTGAAGTTTGGATTTCATGAGGAAGATCAGTTGAGTATGCTGGACCATCACAAACATCCAGATATGTTTGGGTGACAATTTTGTGAATTATCGAGGGGGGATTTTGGGACTGGAATGATATGCTGAAACCCTGATGTTTCTATGTATGAGAGCTTTGGGTTTTGAATTGAGCATTTGTAACCAAAGCATAACTTAAGAACAAAACCTGTTCTCTATAAATTTTCATAATAAATCAGTGTGCCCCAGTTAAAGCATAGCCAGATCTTATGTGCTTTTCGGGGAACCGTGCAGTGTGTATTTTGGAGGTGATTGCCCAGGGAATGGTGCATGAATTCCTACCTGGTCCAGTGGGACCTTGCCCTGACGAGGAGCACTTGACGACAGCACTGCCGTTAAAGATGATGTGTAAAGCTCAGTGCTGATACAGCCCTGCTTTGAGAAATAGAAGTGTCCTAGGAGTTGACAGATAATTTTGGAGCATACCCAGTCAGCAATGAGGAAGGTCTTGATGTATTTACTTTATTTGTCTGTTGGCTTCAGCGAAGGTTTTGTGTGTGGAAAGTGATCTTCTGAGATCTCATTGCGCAGGAGTGTAAATGTTTCAAGGCACTTTACGAGCTGAAGCCTTCACAAATTGCTTTAATGTGCAAGAACATTTTAAAGGGAATTTAAAAAATCATTGATCTCTGTAGTTAAGTTTTGTCCTGTCATGTATGACTTCAACTTAAATTCTGTCTTTTGCCCCTAAGAAGGTAATTTTATCTTCTTGGGTATTAAGCACCTCAGTGTGTTAGACTGTCTTTAGACAAAGCTGTAGTATGTACGTGGTGAAGGTAAGGTAAGGTAAGAACATAAACCAGCACGTTTTGGATCTCTGCTAGGCAAAGCAAACCTGTTAACATATCAAGTTCTGGAGGTAAATGCTGGGGTTTAAAATATACTCTTCACAATTGGCTAGGTACTGTATTTCAGTGGATTTTTGAGAAGAGGCGCATTTTAAGTAAAGTTTTGTAGCTTAACTGCCTCTTTACGTGATGGTATCTACACAGGAGATAGAAACATTCTGTACTGCAAATGCACTGAATGTTTTTGAAGTGAGGAAGTGCAGGACATAAGGTTGCATCAGTATTGCTTAACTTGGCCATAGTCTGTATAAAAGATACTATGTAAACCTGTTTCTTAAATAAATAGTTTATACCTATTACTATTTATTTATAATATTGAATAACTGTGCTCAAGATATGGAACACCACTGTGGTAAGTGGTGGAAATATATAAAGCAACAGAATGCTTATGTATGTGCCACCTTCACTTGCATTTGGTATGCTGCAATATAAATTACAGCCTTTCTTTTTTCTTTCTCTTCTGCTACAGTGTTATTTTTCTGTGAATGAGTGTCATAAGCATACGTGACCATCAGTCAGATTCTCTGCATGGTTTTGCTAACACTGAGTGGTAAACAATAATATCATCTGCCAGTTGCTGAGCAATGTGGGTTTTTTATGAAATAGTAAGAAGAATTCTCTGTGGAGACAGGACAGATTGCACTGGTGCCAATCTAGCCTTGGCAGGCTGTCATACTGATCGCTTGGACCCCATCAGTATTATTTTCTGTAACTTCCTTGCTGGAGTGAGAAATCTAACTTTGTTTAGATGCTGTCCGTTCAGCTAATAGCGTGATTTTAAATGGAAGATGGAGTGACCTGATCCTGACTTACAGCGCAAACAGCACTGATGGGATGATTAAAGGGACATCAGCGGAAGATTAAGGCAGAATCCTTGGTATCCAGGCCCCGTGATTAGAGCAGGATAATGAAGCAGCAATAAGTGAGTGAGCAGAGGTCAAGGTCCTGCACAAACGATTGCTCCCAAGCGGCTGCACGCTGCCAGGGTGGCACCAGAAGCAGAGCAGCCTCCCCTGCTGTGCCCATGGTGGTTTCAGCTCCTGAGTTTCCCTTGTGAGATCCTCATGGATTTATTTCTTGTTTTCTTTGTCACGATGCACATTTAATTCCATAATCTGAATGACCTAGGCTAACGTATGTGACCAATGTTTTGTTGAGCGTTAGCTGGACTGGCACCGTATTCCCCTGAACCAAACTGGTGTGTGTTCGAATGGGTGTGCTTCATTTCCACGGCCGGCTCTGCTGGCGCTGGCTCAGGTCACTTTGACTTTTTGCCCGGTACTTACGTAAGAAGTCAGTGTAAAAAAAATGGGTTTGTGAAATCTGATCTGTACATCTTGTGTTTGCTGCCCAAAGCTATTAATTGATGCCCAGAGGGAATGAACAGCACAAAACACTTCCTAGACTTTGGGAACTGAGTGCAGACCTGAGAGGAACATTTTGAAAAATCTTAAGAGTATGATTGCTCTCTTTTTTGGGGGTTTTTGTTAAACATACAGCAAAGAAAGTAGCATTTTGTGAGAAACAAAATATTGTTCTGTATAAAAGGATATCTCCTTTTATTTTAATATAAAAATAAGATTATAAATCACAGTAAGTCCAAGTGTTTACTCACCGATGGAAGAATAAGTAGTAGTAGCCAAACATGGTGAGAAGCTTTTTTTTCTTTCCCCTTTTTTTTTCCCCTTCCCTTTCCAGGTTACCTTTTTGCATGTAGTCAGATATTGATGCATGTTTAATAGGTAGTATATGATGGAAAACAAGATTTTTAAACCCAAGGGAATTGGCAGCCAGACTAAGAGCTAAGAGAAGCTGTTAATTTTATATTTTTTTTTTTTAGTTCTTGGAGAGATTTAAATGATCAATATCCATTTTATCAGTGTGCTTTGACAGGATGCTTATATAGTTCTTGCTCAGCTGTAAGTCCAGTAGCACACAAGCTATCAGTGTGTTTTTTGAAGTCGGTAGTTAACAGCTATCCCAGTCACTGAGCAGACACAGTGGGATGCTGTCTCTTTTCACAGCTTTCTAACTCTGTGCAGCTCCTCTCTCCTTAGGGGTCACAAAGATGTCGCAGAAATACAGAGATGTTTAGGGAGGAGTTCATCTGTTAGGGGTTAATGTTGAATGCAGCTTGTGTTTTAGGTCAGATTCAAGGAATCAAGGAAAACTTTCTGGTTCTTCATCCAAAGCCAAAATGTACATCTTTTTATATTTAAAAAAACAACAACAACAAAAAACCCCAAACAACAACAACAACAAATCAATTAAAAAGAAATCCTCTCTCCAAATGTTAAAATTCAGAAGAATGTTACACAGGTGCAGTATCTGAAATATCACTTGGATGTGTTGTGAAAGCAATCATGACATAAAAAGAACTTGTTTTCTTTGAGTTATGTGAAGGGAAGGGATGTGAGTGCTAACTTTTAAAATTCAAAAACTGAGCACCTGGAGATAATGATATTTTTAAGTGTTTTCAGGCTGAGTCAGAGTTAACGGCGAATGGAAACCATGTTAGATTGGCAGATGATTAGTGGAATTTATCATTATAATTTGCTTAGCATAATAACCACGGTGGTCTTGATTATTCAGTGACGGTTTGTGTAGTAATTTTTCCATTAAAAGACTGCCTTTATTATATCAAGTATGCCATGCTTAAAACATGTCTGGTTTTAGAAATAATATTAGCTTTCTCCAGTGAGACGTGACATCAGTAGTATTCAGATGGTTTACAAAACAGACCTTAAGCAGATTTCAGATAAAACCATGAATTTTATAAAGAGACTGAACCATTAAATATAGACAGATCCCAGGAGCAGCCCTACCTCTACTTGTATGAAACAGGTCTAGGCAGGTTGTGAAAAATCAGCTGAAAAGTCCTCATTATGTTGATAAACTGCACAAGTTGTGGTTACGTACAGGAGGAGTGACTAAAGGTGTTGCAAACTCACTATATTATAATATCTCTTTCAGAAATGATCCCAAAATTCTAGAAAAAGCTCATTTGTGGGGTGTGTGTAGACAGCAATTTTGGTGTGTGATCAGCCATTAACCTGACTTCTCTGGGGTCAGGTTTTTCTTTTATTATCAGCAGTTTAAACCAATTTCTTTTTATGTTAACTCACCTGCATTGAGACTGATGCTGTGAAAGGTTCGTGCAGACAGTGGTCAGTAACGTTGTAGTTTAGTACCAGAACAGTAAAAGTTGCTAGAAAAGAAGTGTTCATGTAATTTTGATTAATAGCTCAGATGAATTAGTTTAATTAAGCTCATTAGTTTATTCCTAATGACGGGATGCAGAGAGGTACTCGGTCTTATTTGAGTCCCTTTCTCTTCTCATCTGCCAGGTTTTCTCCAAGGAAGTAACACCCTCTCTTCCTTTAAAAAAAATAAATCAAAACAAACTCCCAAAGATTGCATGAGTCATCCGTGGGTTATTAGAGATTATTTGGAGCTGTGATAAGAACTTGGACTTTGTATTTTCTAAATATACAGAAGGTGGAAGAGCATTGAGCAATTTCTCTCCTTATCTCGCAGAGTCATCTCACAGGGTGTAGCATCGCTGAACTAATGGCCCTCAAATAGTAACTTATCGGAGCCTCTCGGGGATCCTTGCCATGGCTATAAAAAGACATTTGGCAATAAGCAGTGCGTCGTATTAGAGCACAGCCTTTTACCAGAACATAAATGTGCTGCCATACTTCACTTGCAAAGTCTTCAGTGGCAGCTGGTTCTGGGAAACTGAGATGATTTTGAACATCACAGATAACCAGTTGCTGTAAACGCTGTAGTTGTAAAGCAGTTGGGTGAGGTGGGTGATAAATGACTGCATTTCCTACGTCTTTCAGTTGGGCATTTCACCTGACCTCTTGGAGCTTTTTGGTAAATACTCATTGAGAAGTGATGGTGGTTGCTGAAGGTTCTAGGCAGTTTGCATGCATTTTGTGGTTAAACAGAGACACTCATCACTCGGTTCAGTCTCAGAGATAACTTCTTGACTGGAGTTTCCTACTCTAAGCTCTGATTTTTTCATGTTATTATTTTTTCCTGAGGTAATGAACGTATTTCAAGCGCAGCTTCCCCACCTCTGTAAGAAATCAGCTTGCCTGATGTTAACTCCTGTGTCCTCCTCTTGCACTGCTGGAGCAGATGGACTCCTCTTCCCCCTGGTTCTTGCTGTTGCTCTCTGTTAGGGTTTTGCTTGCTGGAGCCGTGCAGGGTGCTGTGCCTGACCACTGCGGTGCAGGGTTGGTGCTGTCTTGTTTGATGGCTTCCAGCTACAAATGGAGCCCTGGTTGGCCATCAGCTGAGTGCCATACGATTGCTGGATTTAGGATTGGGGGAAAAATAGGTCATATAAGCAGAACATGGATGCATTAATTTACAATTTCCAAAGCATTACAGATTTCTGTACAGGTTGCACTGGACTTGACTTTCCCTCTTGGCTGTAGCTGTTGTAAGTTATGAGTAGCCTGCTTCTTTCACAGTTTGAGTAAACTTGAGTGGAAATCTGCAAGCTGATCCTGGGATTGGTTGTTGCTGGATTTGGACACCTTTAACAATACTTGGCTGAGAAAGAGGTGTTACTGCTGTGGAGAACAGCTCCTCTCCACTCCCCTCCCCTCATGGACCTGTTAATGCTCAATTCTCTCTTAGATCTGTGGTTTGCATAGACTTGATTGCCAGACACGTCTCTTAAGCAGGTGTTGATTACACAGTTACACAGATATCCAGCAATCACAGGTGTCCAAGTACCAGTCGAGCAAACGATCAATTAATGTGTCCATGTGTGGGCAGAGCTGGCTACTCCCTGAAGCTGTCAGGGCTTTTGTGGCTGAGAATTCATTGTTCCAAAGAACTACCTTTATAATGTACGCTATTTTAACTGAAATGGTGCTAGTGATAGATTAATGTTAATGGTTTAATGTTAATTAAATAGTTTCTTTTCCACACATTAATTGGTGGAACCTGACCACTCTTAATTCAAATGTTCAGATTTTTATTCAGAATAGATGCTGTTCATTTTGATGTTGTTCCTAGATAAAAATACTCCCAAAACTGGTTGTACTATGAAAAAAATAATAGAATTAATAAGAGGAAAACAAAGCAGAAGCGTGTGTAGGTCAGTATTTAAGCTGCTGTTCTCAGGGGTGTTCCTCGCTCAAGGTCTGCTAGACCAGATGAAAAGGTTGTCATGAAGTGAAAGTTAGAGTGATTTTTTTTTTAATATAATTTTGACCATTAGGAGACTTATTAACAGATTATGGTTATCCTTTGAGGAAATCTGGTATTTCAGCTTGCTTGGCCTCAGGACAGGGGTCTCTCTGCTTTGTGTGTCTGAGGTCTAGGTTTGATTCTCACTTTCTTTAAGAGGTAGAGAGTGGGGAGTGTTACCAAAAGCCAAGCTTTGGTGGCTGAGGAATGTCACTCCCAAAGTTAAAAGACTCTTGTAACCAACTGGGGACCATCAGTGAATGGAGCCTTATGAATTACAGCGAGGCTTGAGTCCTCCATGCTCTGTGTGTGGCAGGGGACCTCCCAAGCCAATAAAGGAAAAATGTTACTGGGATAAAAGACAACATGAAGTATTTAAGAGCTGTTACTGTACAGGACCTTAAAACCCCTTTGTTTCCTCCTTTTCAGAAAGAAGACATAGCTCCTCCAGCAAGCCGCCTTTGACTCCTCCCTCCTCTTCAGTATTTTCCCTCATTTCATCTTTCCCTTCAAAAAACAAAGGTAGCAGTGGAAGTGGGAGCAATCGTTCATCCAGTGGAGGTACTAGTGCATCATCATCAAATTCCAAGTTGTTGAAATCACCCAAAGACAAGCTGCAGATCAGCGGAAACAACAGGTTAATGCATCCGGTACAGCACAGCAAAGTTCCCCATGATAAAATGTGAGTATGCCTTTTGACGGAGAATTAAATGTCGTTGCTTGCAGAGACACTGCTGCATCAGTAGAATGCCCTTTTGTTTTCTGGGTGGTTTTAGTTTGAGATAATCACTTGTAACTCTTCCAGATCTTTTCCAGCAGCCTGGTCTAAGATTATAGATAATACTCATGACTCTGTTGAACAAGAAATCTTGCAAAGCTGCATCTTAAATCACTATAAATAAGGGTTGTTTTACTAAGGACTCTTAATGCTTTGATCTAATCTGCATACTCTGATCATAAGAGAGTTTCAACTCTGATTCAGGTGATTTTTGACCTGCATGCGTGAGATTGCAGACCTGACAATGTAATATATTGTCACAGAATGGAGCATTTCTCACTGGACATAACAGGGCTATTCCAGTTGCTTTGGTGATACGCTGTCTTTGTGAATCCAAATAAGTTTCTGAAGTTCCTGGTGACTCTGAAATACTTCCAAGGAAATGGAGAAAAGAGGACAGAATGGATTATGGGCATCATAAAAATGTGGAAATCAAAAAGATACAAATAAGAAGACTGGGAATAAATTTGCATTGTGAATACATCAGAGTATCATTGAGTAATAACATAATTTGAAGTACTTTTTATAATTTATGACTACAGTTTTCCATTTCCTCCCTTTTATTTTTCATAAATAACAGTATGACTCCATCTGTCAAAGTGGAAAAGATTCATCCAAAGATAGATGGTGCCCAAGTGAAAGCTGCTGTTGGTCCAACTTGTTCTACTACTGTGAGTTCCTCAATAAAGACTGGCCTTAATTGTCCCTCAATACCAAAGCCACCCTTGCCTTCCCCTGGACAGATACTGAATGGTAAAGGTCTTCTCTCTGTGCCTCCATTTTTGGAAAAGAAACCTGAAGAGAATACAAATAATAGGAAATTTTTACATAAAAGATTGTCAGGTAATTGTTGTTAGTTGTTATTTTCTATATTCCTCTTAGTAGTGTATATATATATAGAAATAAATATATAGAATACGTATGTTTCAGAAGTAAATTAAGCACTTTTATAACAATGTAATTTATAATTAGGTATGTTTTATATATTATATAAATCTATAACTTCACAAAGGGTGCAAACAACTTGAAATGTGGCTGTTGCTGTCAGAAACCACAGACCTCAAAGGCCTGTCAGTTCTTACGGTTTTAAAATGACACTCTTATCTTTAAAAATTTTCATTTCCTTCTTTCTGTATGAAAGGTCTAAATGTACATAGAAAACAGACCAACTAGCACCTTATAAGCTCAAAAATGTACACCCAGTCTGCTCTTTACACTTTTTTAAACACAATGACTTTTGAGTGTTAATAGAATTACAGAAACGTTCTTAACACCAAAACCAACACAAAACCCCACCGTTTGTTTGTCACAGTTTGTATCGATGGCGACCTCTAATCCTGACACACAGAACCTGCCCGTCCTTTGGGGTCCATTACAGCTGCAGATTTCCCTGTTCTGTTTGTACATTTGAGATCTGCATTTCAGCACAGCAGAAACTTGTTGAGAGTGTGGAAAACTTATTTCTCAAATTTTACTGTGCATTTTTATTTGTACATTTGCCTGCGTTACATTTGAAAACAGTTTCCAATATGGTTATTTTTTATAACTAAAATAAATGTTAGTATTTCAGAATGTCTTTTGATAACTTTTCGCTACTGTGTACCTTTGGCAGAGAGAGAATTTGATCCTGATATATACTGTGGTGTCATTGATGTGGAAACCAGGAAACCTTGTACTAGGTCTTTGACATGCAAGGTAGGATATCTTAATCAGAATAAGATTACATACAGTTTTAATTCAATTTTCTGAGGATTATGACAGAAAACTGTGAATTTTTTTGACACTGCTTACTACTGTAAATGGTATCTCTCAAAACATGTTGGCCAGAACCAAGAAGGAATTGTTCTTGAAGTTCAATTAATTATTCATTCAAAAACATATTTCTTAAAGTAACCTGGAGATTTGTATTTTTGTATAAACCCTTTAAATGTGGATGTCAACAGGGGACAGAGTATGCTCCTCCACATGTAGGGGGCCAGCATGTCCTTCTTTTGGGGATAACCTTTGAGTCACAGATTGTGAATTTTAAAATTCCTCATAAGCATTAGAAGTATTAATTATTTCTGCAGAGTTTAAATACATCAAGTTCCTCCCCTCTCTCACTTGCTCCTTTCCCCTAGCAGAGTCTGCAGCAGATACTTAGGAGGTATTTGTGTAAATGCTAATGCTGCTTGATGTACTGCAGCCAACTTAGAAATGCATCTCTAAAAAAGCCACAGAGTATGCCCAGAAGTCAAACTTGAAATTAAACAGTCCGTAAAACCTTTTGTTCAGATGAAATTACTCAAAAGCCTTGGCGGTCAGAGGGGTTTCACTTAGTCTCAGGGAATCCAAAATCCGGATCCCTGCAGTGGTGGAATATTTAGCTACTTCCCTGCCAAGCAGCTGAAGTGTCAGTAGAGGAAGCCTCTGGTAAATAAACCACCTACAGAACAAAGGTACATGAGGCTGGCACCGATGACCCAGAGGAGCTGAACTTGAACACGTTGCCCTTTTGGAATTACAGGGGGAGGCAGTTGTTTTTCTAATGGAGAAGAGGAAAAACTTCAAGATTTTACAAGAGAACCAGGCAAATTTGAAGTGTAAACGAGGAAGAAACATTTCTCAGTGATTCCTTATATTATACCTACTCAATAAAATATTTTTATAATTGCTATTGTGTCCGAGTTATGTGCTAATAATTTTTACCTACTAAAATGAACCCAATCAAACCTTTTATACTATAGGAAAAAGGAGGTATTGTATGTGACTTCAACAATTCAGAAAAGTAACTTCCTAGAATTTGTGCTATATACACACACACACATCTTACTATGTGTGACATTCTGGACACTCAAATTCCTGTCAGACTGTAGATTCTGCTGTGGGTTTTTGCATTCCTTAATACCTATTTGATTATATTGGTTTTCAGGGAATATATTAGTATACAGAAGGAAGCAAAGTATTCTTACACATATTTTTCTTGTCTCCCATTCAGGGTCTGATTTTAAAGCATTATTGTGTTAAATATTTTCATAAGTGAAAGTAAATATTTATTAATTTTGATTGTGCATTAGTTGGTAGTTAAAATAGCAGTGTAAAAACGTTTTCCACTTGAACTTTGACAGTTCCTTCTTTAAAAAGAAATTTGAAAGAAGCCTTTTACTCAGTTGCTGGCTTTTGTTATTTTGCATCAGACAGGGATGTAATCATCCACAAAGCAATTTTTAAGTTTGTTTTCTGAGTCATTCTTCCATTTATTTACTCAACCATGAGTGTGATGGTTTTCTCTGTTCTAGAGCTCTCTTGACAAATGTTTTGCGTGTTTAATTTCCACAAATCGAATAGCCTGGGATTAATGATTTATTCATGATTTTGCAGACACATTCCTTAACCCAGCGGAGGGCTGTACAGGGTCGAAGAAAACGATTTGATGTGTTATTAGCCGAGCACAAAAGCAAAACCAGGGAAAAGGAACTTCTTCGACATTCGGATCATCATCAGCAGATGCCCCCTCTCAGGGAACCACATCCCTCACCTACTAAAACTTCCCAGGAGCTGCACCAAAATTCTCATGGAGTTACTCTTACAGAAACAAAGCCTTTATTACCTAATAAACCCAAACCTCACCCCCCCAGTCTTCCAAGGTAAGGAAAATCTGCAGGTCTAATGGTATGAAGTTAATACTGGGAGCTTCTTCAGGTGGATTTTGAAGGAGTGATACGGCTCTGTTGGATGGGGCAGTATTCTTGCTATTCAGTCAGTCCTGGTGAATGACTGACTGCAATTAGCAATTACATACTGAGCTGTAGCTCACAGCGAGGAGGGTTTGGTGTTTGAAATAGTTAAAGCTGACTTGCATCAATGGAAGTGGTTCAGCAATGATTGGGCAATGCTGCTTTTCCAGGGGTAGCGTACCTCCTGTCCTTCCTCTCGGTATGTGTGTTATGAGACTGTGGATAATATCAGAAACCTGTTAATGTAGATTTCCTCCTGTCAGTACTAATAAATGTGTAAGCTTGAGATTTTTCACCAGCCTTAATTCAATAAGACCTTTACTGCTTGCCTTGCCCAGGCCTCCAGGCTGTCCAGCCCAGCACAGTGGAAATGTCCCTAGCGAGTCTCCTTCTGTCCACGAGTCCCCGCACCCTCCCTTGCCTGCAGCTGAGCCAGCATCTCGGTTATCCAGTGATGAGGGAGAATGTGACGAAAAAGAAGAGCCTGTTGAAAAACTGGATTGTCATTATTCAGGTCATCATCCTCAACCAGCCGCTGTACGTTGGACGTAAAAGTTAACCTGGCTCCGAACTTGTAAACGAATTACTTGGGG
This sequence comes from Mesitornis unicolor, assembly GCF_000695765.1. Lineage (NCBI taxonomy): Eukaryota > Metazoa > Chordata > Aves > Mesitornithiformes > Mesitornithidae > Mesitornis > Mesitornis unicolor. Next base: position 37,733 of record NW_010202301.1, read on the forward strand.
TTTTTAGGGTGGTTTTCTATTGGGTGTAGGATTTTTCTTTTCCTAGGTTTTAAGAAAATTATTTTGTTGCCTAGTAGGCAGCAAAGGTTAACTGTAGTTGCAAGGTAAATGTGCTGAAGAAATATGTTTGGACCTCACTTCCCCAGTCCAGAAGCAATCAAAATGCCAAAATACTGAGGATGAAATTGGTAACTGCTCCAAAGGGCTGTGGTTTTGGAATAAGGACATACAAACAGTGCTTTTTTGGTCAGATGTTACTGGACTTGCCCACACACACACACATTGTTTACTCAACGTTCCAGTCATCACAGTAAAGTTAGCAGTAATGTGTTGTTTTAATATTGAAATCTTGACAAAAACCAGTTAGTCTTAACTAAAAGCAGAATCCTTATTGCCTAGCCTGTATATCAAATAATTTCTTCTTTTTTTTAAAAAACAGACCATGAGAAGATAGCTGCTAGCTCCTCAGAAGTAGATGTTACATGTGTATGTATATATATATCTATATAATATATATAGATATAAAAAATACATATGTATATAGTTTTTATACACACACAAACACACTTGTCCTTCTTTTTTAATCAGAGGGATTCAAATCTGACTGGTGCCTTTGGCCATAAGTATGAGAGTGTCAAAAGGGAAGAAAATAATCCCAATATACCAAGGCCAAAAGTTTGAAACAGTTGTTTTGCCATAGAAATAAAAAATCTAATTTATATTTTTTTATCCTTGACTTAAACATCTAAAAGCATATTTATTCGGCAGCATTTATTTATAAAGAAGTGCATTGTTGTTCAGAGAGTTGTTACTGGAAGTAGAAAATGCCAATAAAAATCTGTTTTTTCAGTTTTGCACATTTGGTAGTCGGCAAATTGGAAGAGGTTATTACGTGTTTGACAAGCGGTGGAACCATATTCGATGTGCACTTGACTTCATGTTGGAGAAGCATCTTAATTCCCAGATGTGGAAGTGAGTAGAAGTGAAAGAGCTCTTATTCTTCTTGGTGTTTGTGGAGATACGTGAAGTCTGTGTTTCTAGTCCAAGAACAGCAGTCTTGTGTTCAGATTAATCGGATCAGAGGTTGATAGTCTGTGCTTTACATTTTTTTCAACAATTAACCATTAATTTAATGAAATATTTTAGTGCCATTAATCAACTTCCCGATACAATCGCTTGAATGTAGCGTTACTTGACTGGGTATTACTCTGAAGAACGGTAGCTATGTAGGGTTTTGTTTGTTTTTCTCTTCACCTGCAGGAAAATTCCTCCAGCATCCAGTAACACAGCATCAGTTCGTGCACCGCGTCGGACAAACTCGATGCCTGCTTCACAGTACGGTGTCAGTGCAGCGGGTTTCCTCTTACCCACCACGGTTATGTCATCGCCAGCGTTGGTATCTCCTTCCTGTGTGTCTCTGAATAATAAATCGGTACCATCACACGGAACGACACTAAATGCCAATCCTGCTGCTTTGGGTGCGGTGGATCCTGTCTGCAGTATGCAATCAAGACAAGTGTCTTCATCCCCTTCAACACCTACAGTGCTTTCCTCTGTACCTTCACCTATGCCCAGCAAACCTCAGAAAATGAAATCCAGCAAACCTTTTAAACCTAAGGAATCTTCTGCTGGCAGTGGCACCTGTAACAGCACCGGCAGCGTCAGTAGCAGCGGCGGCTCAGGAAAGAAGCGTAAAAACAGTTCCGCACTGCTCGCACCTTCTCATTCCACAGAGTCCTTTAGAAAAAACTGTGTGGTGAACTCTGGAAACTCTGGGACCTCCTATCATCCGCCGGTGACAGCTTCGTCCCACAGCGTTGGCCTCAACTGTATGACTAGCAAAGCTAACTCTGTTAGCCTCAAACATGACCAATCAGGGAGGGGTCCTCCGACTGGAAGCCCTGCAGAATCGATAAAGAGAATGAGTGTGATGATGAACAGCAGCGACTCCACGCTCTCCTTAGGGCCGTTTGTTCATCAGTCCAGCGAGCTGACTGTAAATTCGCACGGCAGTTTTTCACATTCGCATACTTCCCTCGACAAATTGATAGGAAAGAAAAGAAAGTGCTCACCTGGTTCAAGCAGCATCAACAGCAGCAGCAGCAGCAGCAAAGCAAACAAAGTTGCCAAATTGACATCGGTGAACAACGTTCATGCGAAACACACTGGTGCAATCCCAGGGACGCAAGGACTGATGAACAATTCTCTTTTTCATCAGGTAGGAAATCTGGTCTCGAACTAAGCCAATGCAAACATGCCTCTTCACGTGCTTATATTACATGTGTTCTCTTTGTTATCGGCCGGCCAATTCCTGATCCTATTCAAGTAGAAGATAGTTTGTCCACCACTCATTTTTATAGTGCATTTACACAAGGTTTCTATAAACACTCATAGTGTGCACAGCCATGGAACTGAGCTGTGTGTCTCAGCCTGACTTCTTGTTTCTGTGTCAGTAACAAACATTGTACAAAGCAGAACATAGTGGTGCTGATAACAGAACTGTGATACTGTGATAAAATAAGCCTCTTATCCCAAGGTGTCATTGAGTGTAACTTCTTAGTAATAACAAAATTAAATGTTATAAGTAAGGCAGAAACCTTTTTAGTTGGTAAAGCAAACAGATTTACTCTAAAAGAAGCAGGTGTCATGAATACGTAAGATCTCATTTTAAAAATGAGATTGGGGTTTTCTTAAACAAATGGCACTGGAAAAGTAGTGTACTAGGAGAAAAAGTCTTTGGTGAATTAGGATGAGAGATCATTTAGAAACTGGTAGCTCAGACTTCTTAATAATACTACTCAAATTGGTGTGGAGGATCAGTTGGAGGGGTAAAATAATTTGATACAGCTCGAGGAGGGTGTAGAAGATGGAATTTTAGAGAGTAGCTTTAGAACTAGACTTCGTGATACTGAAACCTGAGAAACTTTGTGTTTCCTCTGGTGCTAATAACCCAAAATCTGTGTACCTGGAGAGTAAGAGCTTTTTCAGAATGGTTTCTGAATTTTCAGTTTCAGCCATACAGGAAGATTTTCACCATTTCTATGTTGTGTTTCCTGTAACAAAAAAAGCGTTCAGATGGCTGAATTTATTCTTGGACTTATCTAATAGTTACTATGTCAACTATGCAATATAAGTAAAGGAGAAATTAAAACTGAGGAATGAAATCATGTCTGAAACCATTATAACTCTAAGAGCTCTACCTTGAGAACTGTCAAGTCTCAAAGGAGCCAGCCACGTGTTCGTGGTGGTGCGTTGTGATTCTCCCCAAAATACGCCCTTGTTACCCAGAAAATGTCTTTAAGGGCATCTGCTGTAACTCATCCTTCTCTTTCTTTTGCTTGCCCCAAAGCCAAAGGCACGTCCCTGATAGCTGAACGCACCGTGGTGAGAAACGAACTGGACAGTTTTCACTACAAGCAAAACCTCCATCTGGAATTCTGGACTCCAAGATGCCTTGAGTTTTCCCAACTTCCCATGGTCCTCAGGTGTGGAAATCTACTGGACTGTCACTTCAACAAGGAATTTCCCTGAAGCCATGTCTGTAGCAGCGAATATACTAGAAAAGGACACTGGATGAAGTTCAGCCACGCAATTGCTCTTATCAGTGTTAACGGTGGTCTGGACTGTTTGCTACGAATCTGTGAGATTTTACTTACAGGAGTACATCATCTTGCCACTATTTGACGTAGATTGGCTGGGCAAAGTAATGTTTTTTCTGGGGGGAAATAAACGTTACTGTGGACTTATTTTTATACTGATGGTGTCTTTTGTAGGTGATAGCTAACCAGACAGACACCCTCAACAGAGAGGACCCCGCCGCACGGGGGAAGAGTGTGTGAGGCACAACGGAAAGAAGCCCTCAAGAAGGGAATATGGCTTTAGTGTTTTTATAGCAATGTTCCTTTGATGGAATAGAAAAATAGCACAATTCGAAAAAATAGTCTGTGTTTTGCCCAGCCTTTTGCAAGTAATTTGGGATAAGAAGCTATCAGGAGTTTAAAACACAAGCATAGGAAACAACAAACCAAAACAAACCCGACAAACACCAGAAAAACTTGTTTGAGGCCATCGCTCAGCAAACAAGTATAAAAATGTCGTACCCGCGTGATACGAAAACCTCTTTTCTGTTCTTTTGAATAAGAGCCGATTGCAGAAGAAAAGAAGTGAATTTTGTTTTTTAAAGATAAATCCAAAACCATCAAACAAAGGCAAATAACCTCTAAAACTTTATGCCCAAAGAACGTATTTATTGACCTATACTGTATATCATAGACCTTTGTTATTTAAAAGAAAACAACAACTGTATTGGTTAAACTAGGCTGGATTTGCCTTCTAGCCTGTAAAAACAGCCCTTTTAAAATGAAGTCTTTAAAGTATTTAAGTATTTTCTAAAAAACAGAAAAGTCAGTTCCTTCATGCCTTGTTTCTGTAACTAAATTGTTAATGAATTACGCTTTCAACTGCTCAGTATGAGTTTATTTTTCCCCCAAAATTCTGAATAAATGCCAATTTGACGGCCGAGTTCACCGTGAAGCGCAGATGTGCGCATCACGGTCATCCCACGCCTGCCCAGGCTTTGTGGGTGTAGAGGCTTTACCAAGTTTTATATAGTCCAGCCAATTTCTGTGAAATATTTTGTCTTGCTTCAGAACACCTCAAAAGTGAACTCCGCTAAAGGGCTTTATTGTATTACGATTTAACACATCTGGGTGTTTTTAAGTTTTGAAACATCAAGTAAAGTCTCAAAACTGACTAAATTTTTACTAAGGGGCAAAGCAAAGGAAAACAAATTCCTACCCGAGAAGATGTCTATTTTCTTTTCTTTTTCCTGCCTTAAAGGGGCACCAGCTGTTGCTGAGAAGAGACAATCTGAGCCTGCCCACTTGTTCGCGTAGCCCAGCCTTCTCCCCAGTTCTGGTGGCAAATTGTACATCAGGGAATCCAAAGCCACTCTTGAGTAGCAGTTGCTGAGTTGTTTACCTAAAGATGCTTTCAGTTTAACCCGAACTTGCTACGAAATCATTGTGATACAGCAAAACAACAAGAAGCCTCTATGCAGACACTTTAGCTTTGAACCGATACGAACGATCACACTGAAAAAGCAACGTACTAGAGACGCTTATTATGCAAACTTGACAAAAAACATAGACTTTTCAGGAACAAAAGGATTCGTATTTAATAGGAAAGGATCGTTAGAGCTGCCATTGGTTTAACGTAAAAGGAACCAAAGCGATATGCCACAAAGAGAAATCAAAGCGTGTTAAATCCTGCACGTTGGAAGTGAAATCCGCGCTCTGCTAAAGTCCCTGGGGCAGAGCTCTCACGTGAGGATAGCGGCAGTCACCAGAGCCGTTTGGCTCTTGGTAGACGCAAAGGGAAAGGAAACACAAATTGGGCAAGAGTGAGCGCTGGCGAGTTGGAAATCAAGCTCTCCCCTGGTGTTTTTTTTTGAAGGTTCTGTTGATCTGAAAGCATAAATGGCAAATTCGTGCTCCTTTGATGGCACGCAGAGCCATCAGAAAGCAAATTCCTGCTCGTACAGAGCCGGGGTCTGCAGCCGCCTGCGTCGCGTGGATCAAGGCCATAGGAAGTGAGGAGTTAGGACATCCCAAATTCTGTCTGCCCCCGAGCGCAGCCTGCTGAAATGTGGTGGTTTAGATCCCGGTTGTGAGCAGAACGTTGTTCCTGAAGCTTTTCTTGTCACATAGTTCTTACTGTAAATAACTAAGGAAGCTTAAAATGAATTTTCCTTGCAAAATTGACTTTGCAGTGGCTGGGTTGTTTCTAGACAGATTTTGGTATTAATTTAAGAGATACAGTTTTTATAGTCTTTCCAACTTCTCGTTACGACTCCTGCAGTTTTCTTAACCTAAAAAATTGCTGCAATGAACAAAGAATTATACAAGAAAAAAAAGAAACATACTTTTGTATCTTTATTTTGGAATTTCTTGTTCTATTATAAATATTGAAGTATCCCTATTTCAGAAGACATATTTTGTTAATTGATTGTACATATTTAAATATGTATTTTTGCACAGGTCTTTTTTTCTTATATCCAGTTTTGGTACAATTGAGATCATCTAGTATTTATTTATTAATTAATTAAAAAAAAAACCAGGAAAAAAAAAACAAAAAGACAAAGAAAAAAAAGCGCGGATACCTTTTTATAATTTGAAGTGGTTCACTGCCAAGCCGATAGTTAACATTTGCCTACTCTGCGACCGAAGGGACGCCTCCGTTTTGGGAAAGCCGCGTCCCCTCTCGTATTTCGGGAGCGGATCCGGCCCGGGTTGTGCCGTGGATCGGGCATCGCTTCCCATGGCGGCTTCCCGGGAGGCTGCGTGCAGCGAGGTGACTACACTGCTTCTTCTTGTAGTGTTCGTGTGTGTGCGTGCGCATTCGTGTGGGTCTCATGTGGTGTAAAACTAACGGAAAAACTGAAAGTGCCTGATATAACTCGTTTTAAGCTTGGACTGTTTAGACAGCTTCTCCTTACAAGACTTGAATGTTCAGTTGAAATTTTGGAGCTTGCTTTTTCCACCTATATATGGTATATGTGTGGGTGTATGTACCTATATACATAGATAGATATATCTGTGTCTATATATGTATATACCTATATATATATATCTGTATATACCTGTATACATCTGTATCTGTATAGGTGTATACCTGTATACATCTGTATCTGTGTAGGTATTTACCTGTATACATCTGTATCTGTATAGGTATATAGGTATATGTATCTATATACATATATATCTCTATATACACCCACACATATATATGTATATATATTTTCTGAACTTAATGAGATGGGTTGACAAAAGGAAGCGAATGATGCCGGTAACTTTTGTAACATCTTGGAATAGGAATACCTGGTGTTGGAACAATCCCACTGATCACTCGTGTTTAATGTAATGCCAAGGATTTGGAATGTGGGTTTAACTGTCCGGTTTTGGGAAGGAGGGAGGGTATTCGTAAATGAAATAATTTAGACAATGTTCAAAAGAGTTGGTATTCCAGGAAAAGACAATAAAACAAAACAACCCCAAGTAAGTACCTCTTAAACCCATTAAAAACACCAATGTGATTTCCCGGTGGCATTTCTGAGGCAGTTGTCTTCCTGTACGAGTTCTCTTGCCAAGGAATCTCTCTCATCTTTCACTCGTTCTGTCCTGGAGGAGGGGATCGGGCTTAGAAAGATTCTTCAATGTTTCACTGTTCAGAGGAAAATCATCATTTTTACCTTTTGTGCGAGATATTTTGCGTTTTAAAGATGAGAATTTTCAAATGAGCACTACATAATGTCAATGTGAATGTAGGCCTTGGAAGCATCTTGCTCGGTGTTGAGCCTGGTTCTAAAAGCAATCTCCTGTGTAAAATGTGTGAATAGTTTGATAATTTGTATACATAATCAAGAGCATCTGATCAGCTGAACTCTGTGTTGGCTGCTGTATAGTACATGAACAAATGTCATGGGATAGAAAAATTACTTTGGATATTTAAAAGAAAAATAAATATATAGTCTATTTGTTTTGTAACAAGTTTCTGTAAATAAAATAATTTATACTATTTATAAGAAAAAGTTGTGCTTTGCTTCATGAAAAAGATTAGTTTGTTGAACAAACATGTTACTAAACAAGGCAATAAAATTAGGACTTTTCAATAAATGAGGTTGGTTGCATGGAATACATTATATGTTTCTGCTTCATTATAAAATCATTCACCATTAAAGGAAAACGTTACCTGTATCAGTGCCTATGTGAACTAATTTCAGAGAATTGGATGCGGTCAAATTGTGGCTGCACCTCAGCATCGCGTGAGCCCCCTGGGGTCAGATCTTCACGTTTTGGTACCTGAGAGAGAGGGGCCTCTGTCAGCCCCGCAGCAAGGGGCGTTTTGGTACTTAAGGCTCACGCTTCATACTGGTTTTTAGGTAGAATAAGGACAAGCAGCTCTTAGAGCCCCAGACACAGTGTGTGCAATGACCATGTTTCGGTTTGGGTTTTTTTTTTCCCTTCCTAAAAAGCATCTTCTGTGTTTTCACAGTTGAAGGATCCGGTGTGAGGACTCAGCAGGTTAATTAAATGCTCTTGCAGGCTTTTCTCGCGTGTGGTGGAGGCTTCTGAGGAGCGGTTTGTGAAAGCGGTAAAGCTGCTGGTGGTGGGATAGGAATGAGTAGTTACATCCATGGCGATGCTTCCTTCACTCTCGCTCTTATTTCCTTTCCTCTTATAACAGTAAGAACAAAGGGGTTTTAGTATTTGGGATAAGTGTTACAAGATAAAAATGGGGATCAGGCAGCACGCAGGCTCTGCTTTGCCTTTTTATACCGAGTACTTTTAGTACTTCCACATTAACATCTTTTGTGTCAAATGAAGATTTTTTTATTTATTTTTTGTCTCGCCTTTCTGCAAATACCTTTCTTTTCTAGTAGCAGTTTCGTAATTTCTGCTCCTCTGAAGCTGGTTGTGTGGCTGCAGGAGACGGAGCTGCAGAGCAGAGCTCGCTGCTGGCCATCGCGTTCAGGCAAGTTCATGGCTCTGAGCTGCATCTGCCTCAACTGGAGGATTAACTGCACCTTTAACTGCATTTGAAGTAGAGTTCTGTATCCTCTGAAATGGGTAAGGTGGAGGAAAAGGGGAAAAGTTGCATTTATCCCATATAACCCTCAGCTCTTTGAGGTATCTCGGAGCTCTGCAGGTTTGGAGCGTCCTCATTTGTGCATGCAAAGCAAATCCAAATGTCAGAGGTTGTGTGTGTGCGGTTTTGTGCACATTGTCAATGCCATTTGCATTTCAAACGGAAGCTGGGGACGTGTCCTCCCAGCCCGAAGGTGGAGACGTGTTGGGCTCAGGGGCTAGGACCTGCCCTTGGCAGAAACACCCCTGAACCCTGCTCCAGCGTCTGTGGGCTCTGTAGGCAGGGGTGCAGAGCTGGCCCCGTGCCACAGCAAACAGCCCTGGCACCCATCACCTCTGTGGGCTTGTGCCAACCACCAGAACAACCAATACAGGGGCTGGCTATTGGCTTTATTTAAATGTAAATTCCTGTTGGTTCATTATTATCACATTCTGCTGCAACAAATAATCAAAGCACGCGTGGCTTGGTTGTAGGATCCACCGTGGGAAACTTGACTGAAAGCTTTGGCTCAGGACTGCGTTAGCTGCTGGCTTTGTTCCTAACAAGCAGCATGGGATCTGTGTCGCAGAAAAGCAGCAAATGCTTGTTTTGGTTTTGTTTTTTCTGGCCCTCCAAATGTCAGGGGGAATCTCAAAAACCTTTTCTGAAGTTGTTCAAACTAACCCAGAGTCAGACTTTATTGCAAAGGATGAAAATCGGCCTGAGAAATGCAGGCAAAAAAGCCTTGTCCTAGCCCATGAGAATGGCTGGAGCTGACACGTGTAGCCAAAGCGGCACAAAAACCTTCTCCAGCTTCTGCAGGGACGTGTGTTGCTGCTCTCTGAATTTGCTGGAAGTTTCATTTGTGCTGGTTTTACAGTTGAGCTCTCTTCACCTGTGTCCTTTCCCATTCACCGCACACAAGGTGACTGCTTCTCAAGAGGGGGCGCCTTGTCTCCTGTCTGCAAAGAGAGGTCTTAAACTGTTCACACAGTGCCTGTATTACAGAGCAAAGTGGAAAGTGTCTCTATGGGGAAGCTGCATCTTGAAATCAGTGCCCGGGTCTGGTCACCTTCTTGCTCGCATGGAGTCAGCCTTCCACAGCGAAATTGGAGAATGGCATCAGTTCAAGGAACTGCACCAGCTTGAATTACAAGAGAGAATGTACAACTTTGGCATGTGGGCTATAAATCCACGGAAAGGTGTCAAGACGGAGGCATGAACGGGTGTGTCTGGAGTGCTGCTCACAATCAGAGCTGAATACACAGAAATAATGAGATGGCAGAAACCGAAGGTAAACCTGACATTCAGGACAGTGAAAGGTGACTTGGAGTTACTTCAGGGTTTAACGGAAGCAGGAATCCTATTGCTCCTGATTGGACATGGAGATTGAAGTAGGCAGGTAAAAATGGTAAAGAAAATTATGTCCTTGATCAGCTCAAGGCCTGACCACCCTGGGCCCCTCAGCATTCCTGCTCTTCAAAAAGAACTGTTTATCAGATCTTCTCTTTTTCAGGAGAGCAATAACCAGCTGCTCTGGCTGAGCTCTGTGCATCCAGCTGTGGATGTCAGGAGATGCTGCCTTTCCTGCAGCTGTCTGGAATTGTGTCTCATTTGGCACGGCTGAGGCCGATCTGCTGCACAAAGCCTTCAGATTGAAATTGCTGTGACTCTTTCTTTTGCCAGGTCTTGGCCTGAGAAGCTTTGTCAAGAATCCCTGCAGCTTCCTCCTGGATCCTCCTGTGGGGGACATCCACAGGCTGAGATCAGAAAATGAGCAAGGCAAGTCGGGATCTTTAAAGTGGGTCTTTAAAAATGGTCTCTGTTACAATTAGCATTTTCTAGATAACGCTGACATCTCAACAAAGATTTCTACTACAATGAATTTATTGGAGGCACACTGAAAATTTGAAAGGTTGGACTAGAGGATCTTTGTGGTCCCTTCCAACCTGGTATCCTATGATCCTATGAAAATGAGTTCTCACTTAGCTCTGGTTGGATACGTGCACTTCTGATATGAATATTCTTATTTTTCATGTACCGGATCCTGAAATGCTTGGCTCCCACAGGTTGGTAGTGATGGTTAGAATAAAATAGAGTGAAAGCTCTGCAAATGTCTTACAGCACAGTAGGAATCTTTAGTGATACTTTTATTTTCCTAACAAAGCAGACAGTCTGTGAAGTTTTTTCTGTTGCTCTTACCTATGCTAAAAGAGCAGCGAGATTTCTCTCGGGTGAATGAAGCCTGTTTGCCTACTTTCCATGAGGAAATTTCTATTCCCTTCAATTTACAGTTAAAAAATATATGCAATACATAAGCTGAATGGAAATCCTGAGATTTATTTCACGAAGCTTTGATATAGTTAATTAAGGCCAGTCGAAGTACAAATGTGTTGGCAAGGACAATTCATGTGTGCACCAGAAATTAAATCCCTCAATTCAGGAAAGCCTACAGCCCACACTGTCTGTAGTACGGATGGACTTGTGAAATGCTCAACAACTGCGTGTATGGAAGGTGGAAATGATGAACTAAAGTCTTCCTAGCTACTGCACTTTGTCTGATACAGAACAGATCTAGAAAACTGAGAAAGATTATTGCAGCTCTGAAAAGTCTGAATATTGGCCTAAACTAACCAGAACTTTATAAGAAGTGATGTGTGTGTGAATCATTAGCTGACCCTCATGGTAGATCAAGTAGGGCTCTCTTTTATTACTCTCACTGGTCTAAAGAAAATGAAGAACAGAATTTTCTTCTAATTAGTACTGTCTGCAATTTAAATCTTTAAATGCTAAATAGCTGCTACTTAGAAATGAAACAAAACAAAAAGCCCAAACCAGCTGCTAGTGAGTAGTGAAAGACATCCAAAAATCATTATGTCGTGTTCTGGGTTCAGATCAGTTCAACAGCGAATATTAACGGCCCCTCCACAGTCCAACCTCGGGCAGGTGGCAGCGATTCAAAGCCAGGCGATCGTCCGTGATCCTGCAGCAAGAGGAGCGGCCATGTGAAATTTCACGCTGTCCTAGCGGTGGCACAGTGACTTCCAAAGGTCAGGGTGGCTCTGCGGGTACAGCTACCTGCTGGTGTTACTTGGAGCATTAAAGTTGCAAGGAACACAGACAGTAAATGGACTCTGTTGCTAAGTGCCGTGCCATCAAACAGCTAACACGACTAAGTCACAGACTTTCTTTGGGAGGACAGAAAAACCTCCAGCAGAGCCAAGCAAGCAGGAAAACAGCTGCTGCCGTAGGCTCTGCGGCGGCCAGACACCATGTGTCATCAGCACGGCAGCAGCGACTCCACACACTTACTCCTCAGCAGCTGTGAAGGAAGAAAGCCCAACCCCTACAGTATTTGATCAGTTGTGTCATTCTGCAACAGTATCTTCTGCTGTTCCTCCCATCATTTTGCCATCTGCAAAGCTAGCAGAGGAAGTAGTTACAAATGTAATGCTCTGCTGATGCACTGACTGGCTTCTCAACAGCGAGCAACAGAGCCATTCCAGGGGAGAGGCTACTTCAGGTAAAGATGTTCCCAAAGTTACAGTCCTTACAGGTTTTGCAGCTCTATCATTGCTTCACCACAGCCGTTTTTATCCTTACTCCTTCTCCCTTAAGCTGTAATCCTCTCGTCACAAGAGTTCATCCTGTCTGGACACAGGGCACAATCTCAGCTAAAATTTGTGGCTACTTCACTATTATGTAACTGATTCTTTTCACCTTTGATTCAAACACACGAGTCTTTAAAAAGCAAATACAGAATCACCATTGGTTCTCTCTGTTCACAGATCTCAAACCTGCTTTGCTATTAAATACTGAACACCATATACACAGTCAGGTAAAGGAACAAAGTGCAATACAAGAGATCATCAACTGTATCATACATTTAATAAATGAACTGGGATCCAGACACCAAAAGGGAACATTGTTTACATAATGATGTGGAAAGTAAAAACACCACCTCTCTTGCTAGTAATTTGTTTACCTACAGTATACCAAGTTATACAATATATTTATAGGTTACTTCCAAAATGTTTTAAACATCTATGTTTTGCATTCCCTTGCATTAAAAAATTACATATTAATTACTCTGGAAAGTTTCTGAACTCTGTTTAGCAGCAAATCTCCTTTCTTGATGGTTTCTTGGTACTGCCAATTCTTGCTGTCAGGCCTAGGAATTGTGGGGGGGAAAAAAGACCAAAAAAAAGGTGAGAATGTGTTTTACACCAAGCCACCTACATTTCTGTAATAGGCATCATCAGAAGGTGCAGAATTCAGCTGGGCTGTCAGAATTGATAGCATACCTGTTTGTTTCTACAATCTCATTGACTTTGTCTATTTTGCAGTGTAATCGCCCAGCTGCAATAAATCTTGAAAGCTCCCTAAGGAAAGAAAAAAGAAGTTGGTTAAATCGTGTTTCACCGAGGACTTGCAGACCCAGCAGCACTGAACCTGCTATCATAAAACAACAGTGGTACCACGTTGTATTTCTGAAGCCACAGCCTGTACATTTTCACAAGGTATCGTACACATCCTCGTATTAGCAAACCTTGGACGTTACACAATAATCACTTTAGTGATCTCAACAGAAAATGTCTTAGCCTTTTCTCCTCAGGCCAACGTGTCGTACTTGAGTTAGTGAACTTTATCACTTGGCTTAGCACCAAGCACTCTTCAAATTCAAAGGTAGCAGTCGTGTAGCATGCGTATTTGGAATTTATCTGAATTTAGTTATAGGTAAATATCTTCATGCAGGTCAGTCTCTTAATAGCTCCCTACTCTCTAATAGCTCTAAATAGTTTGGTTTGGTTTTTTTTTTTACTATTATTTTCCTTGATCAACTTGTTGTCTAAAGCACATTACTGATGGTAGAAGAAAATCTTCCTATGGTCAACAATAAAGCAAATTACAGTTAGTAATAAGTTACTGAGAAGGATAAGAACTCACATCACTTTAAAACAGTTACCATTGAATTGAATGGTGTTTGGTTTGTCTTGAAACACCTTTTAATTAATTTCTGAATATTTCAAGCAATATTGATATTTCTGTAACGCTTTTCTGTGTTAGGAAATCTGAAACTTCTCTATGAAAGAACAGTTACTCTTGTGAAGGTATTTGAAACAAAGCATTTCGTGTACGAAGAGGAAAAGTCAGTTTCTCACTTCATGTTAGTTCTCATCATGACCTAAATATGTTGGTTTTACACTAGAAAAGGAATGAAAATTGAGACCATAATGCACATTTGTTTTAAGTGAAAAACATCAGATCCTGTTCACGTACCAGAAAGCACACAAAACCAAATAAGGAGGCTTGTAGGGTACATGAAGTGTGCAGATCCCGGATCTGTAACCGTTAAGTTTTTGCATAGTTGTTAATGAAGTCTAAAGCCTAAGTTTCGTACTTATGAAGGTCCATTCAAATAGCAGCATGAAGACCAAATAAAAGACTAGTTTCTCATATGGCGCTGAGAGTCAGAGATGCTGGAAAAGTTGTCATGAGAGTCTGCAATTCAATGATTTTCTTTACTGAAACATAAGGGCCAATTAAATTTAGCCAAGCTCTTCTCCAGAAACACAACTTGGCATGTTCGGAATCAAAGTAGAACAAACATTTTTATTCATAATGGGATCATTCTAAATAATTAAAGGGCGTAAAGTGAGATTTTTATGAACTTAAAAAGCCAAATAACTTACTGATCTATGAATTCTACACTGACTCCAAATGCTTCTGCCATGTATCCTAATGTCAGTGACCGGTAGGACTCTAGGAGCTGGCTATAGGCATGAATTCGCATTTCCCGTACGTAGTATCGATAGTGAGGAGCAAACAGCCAATCTTTTTTCATCTCTTGCTCTACAATAGCTGAAAAGAAAAAAAAGACAGAAAATGTGTCAGTAATCTCCAAGACGTGAAATACCAGTTATGTAAATAAAAAACGTGACACTAGTTAATAAGTAATCAGTGTGAACGTAATTATATTGTATTCTTGCATATTTCAGTGCATGAAAGGTATTCTACACTGAAGAGAACTAAGTTTGTATAATCTGTAGCAGTTCTAGACCCAGAAGCAGTAGCAATGGGCAAATAATGGCATAGCAAAGCTAACAGCCCTGTGTCAGGAACGAATCCTCCTGCCAGCGTGTGAGCAGCTTCCCCTCACCCGACACCGGTGCTGGGAAAACTGCAGGACTTGGATGTATCTACAAGAAGAAACGTTGTTATCTGCAGCTGGGTAAGGAAATAAGAGTAACTGTCTGGTACCAGCTCTTGAATTAGTTACAAGGATTTCTAGGCACTGCAGTGCCTTTTTCTCCTGACCTTTTCAGTTCTCAGCGAGTGATAAGGCCAGCAAGAGATAAATGTTGCGCTTAGCTCTTAATCTCATCAGGCCTAGTCTTCCACAAAACGAAGGGGGTTTTTTTGGTTTCTTTTCTACATATCTTACTTTCTTGTATTCTAAATCTCCCACAAGGAATACAAGGAGTCTGAGAACTGGCAAGAATGAGATTTTTCTGAAAAGCTTTTCTTCAGTGTCACCCTTTTACATTGAAACCAGAGCAGAAAGCAACCTGTAACAACAATGAAAACTTCCTATGTAATTTCTTTTACAGGTTGAGATTTCAGGGCCTTTAGACTATGAGGCCTATAACTTCTTTCAAAGATAAAACCTTTCCAAGCTTTCCCACCTGACCTGGCTCTTCAGGTAAGATGGTGTTCCACAGCCATTTTCAAAACACTTTTCTACCTTATCCGATGGGACCGTTCAAAAAGATCACTGTATGTGAAATGTTGCTTTGGAAAAATCAAACAGCAGCAAATTTTAGGTCACTTTAAAAAAATTCTCATTTTTTTCTCTGCATAAAGTAGCTGTGGAGTAGCTACAGTCTAGAGCTACAAGTTTGGTATGATCTGAAATAACTGAAGGACCTGAAATGGTGTTGCAGGACAAAACACAGCCTTACCTAATGACTGGAAAAAGGCTGCATAACGGCACTCGTACAGAGAAAAGAGATACTGCCGTACAGCTGGCAAACTGTGCAACACTTCCAGAATCTCTGCTCCTTTAATAACCTGAAAGCAAACAAACATGTTTAAATACCAGCCCTTTCAGCCTGGAGATGAACAGGTTAAAGAAAGGCTGTGTCTGTTTGAACTGATGTTTTCACCTGTTTTCCTTACCTTTTCCCTGAGGTCAGGCCTGTCTAATGCAATCATGCTGACATAGACAGTGTATGTTACAAATGTTTTGTAATCCATAAGTTCATAGGATGTAAACGTTGAAACTGTATCAAGGAAGAGCTCTGCTGCTTGTTTGAAATCTCGAATAGCGACGCAGTAAAGGCCCTGGTACACTTTGAGACGATTTCTCCTGTCCCAGTCTCCTCCTTCTTCTATTAGACTTGAAACAGAGCAAAAATAAATGTTTACTTATATAAATGTATTATGCAGTAAGTTACAGGAACCAAGTACAGTAAATCAACTGATACCTGTGATTAGAGAAAGAATAACTTGTTTTATGTTACAGCCTGGTGAAATGGTGCAGGCTTTGTGCGTCTGCCAGGATACAGGAAAGCCACTTCCTTGGGACAGGAGGGGTCAGCGCTTTTGCACAGTGCAAGTTTCAAAGCCTCTAAAAGTTGTGACAACAGTCTTTTGAAACGTGCAGGTAAACAGTACTGTCAGCCTCAGCGGTGGCAACATATTTCCACTGCCTTTGCTGCTAAAATCAAAGCCATTGAGCTAGCAGCATAGAAAAAATGTAAAAGTTGCCGCTTTTCAAGAATCCTATTAACACAACATTGATGTGGCTATAGGCAGGAGCACAGGCTGAGACAAAAGCTGCTGAAAACAGGCAAAAAAAAATCATTGCCCGAGAAACATGGTAACTGGGAAGACCCTCATGGCACCAGCAAAGAGACCAGAACTGCAGCTTGCTACAGGAACCACTGAAGTTCCAAATGTAGAGAGCACAGAGACATTGAAGCCAGGAGTGGAAACAAGGGAAGGGCGGCTGCACCAGAGCACGTCCTGCTGGCACTGGGTGCCTGCTTCTAGAGGAAAAGCTGGCACTTCCCAGAGCCAGCTGGGCAGCACTCCCAGCAGCTGGATTCAGCTGACAATCCTGCACTGGACAATCTAATCACACCCAAAGTCATTTGTCTTCTAACAGTGACAGGACTCAAAAGTGGGAGCAGGGGGTGGGCTACAAATTAAAATCAAGTCAGCTGCTAGGAAATAGCTGACACAAAATACTAACCTTTCTTTTCTCTTCCCCTACTAACAAAATCCAGGAATAGGAAGCTCTCTACTACAAGGTAACACCCACCCATCACTCTGCGATTCTGTCTCGCATCCAGTCTTAGTCATTCCTTGACAGGAAGGTATTTATCTTCCATTTCTTCAGTTAGTTTGTCTTAAAAGTGCTTTAGTGCCCTCAACCCAAGCAGTACCTTTTTGCCTTTTCAATGTTCCGTGTGATGAGGTCGTTGTCCATATAAAACAAGCCAATTCTTAGAAGATAGAACACAATATCCAGACGATGTCCCAGTGCCACGGTTTTGTCGTAAGTCTTGCGGAATGCAGTCAGAGCTCCCTCCTAGCAAGACAGTATTTTCTACTGTGAGAATGTTAAAAGCACCCAGAATATTTACAAAATATGTAAGCACATGTGTTGCCTTCCGCTGATAGTCATGACTGTTTCCCACAGAACTTTAATACAATGCATTCTGAATAACCTTAAAGAAGTTTAAATCAATTTAAAGGAGCTGATCCTCGCATATCTTCTAAATCTAAGGACTATGAAAATCTACTCTGTAACTTGAAATTACACTGCACTATGTAAATAGCTTAGGGAAGTCTAAAGACACAAGAACAGTGAAAAATAACATCTGCAAATGGAAAAGAACTTTTTCACTTTTTAAGACAAAAAGTTCTCTCTCTCGGGTTGTTTTTTTACCTAGATCATTTAAACGTCAATAACACCCTCCCCTATCTCCCACCCATGTCTGAGTTGCAGCATAGAGAAAACGTACTGTAAGTCACCCAGTGCTCACTAGAACCCACCTAGCTAAGAGGATTACGATGCAGTGTTTTTAATATGAGTCCATAAAGCCTCTGCCATAAACCAACCTTGTCCCCAATCCTGCACAGGTACTCAGCTTTGGCCATCATTGCATCTCGGATTTCGCTCTCCCCCAAGATCTTTTCTGCATCTTCCAATTCATTGTCGAGACGTTTCAATTCTTCCTCATTAGCTTTCTTCATTTTATTCAACAGATCTGTGTCTATCTGCCACTCCAGAGACTTGCAGAGTGCTTCATAATATGGAGCCATATCTGAAAGAAAAGCAGGAAGGCTTCTGCTATTAATTGTCACAACCAGTGTGTGCTGTGTGTGTTTCCAGGGCAGAGCACCGAAGGACAACACACCTGACTGTCAAGTACATCCTTTCTGTGACCACGTACCTGTTAAACCCAGACATGACAGTGTTTCTGCAGGCCGTGCCTGCCACATATCTTTTTTCTGACTTTCCTATCTCTGCTCTCTTTACACCTCACTCTTTTGCACTCTCCGTACTATTCATCCAACTCTGAGCACAGTGGACCCCGGTGCTCAACTCCTGCCTTTCAAAACACCAGCAAGTCACCAACAGCGGGCAAAGCTGGAGACAGGGCCCCACACCGCTATGTCCAAACCCCTCCGAACCTCCGTTGCTCTCAGAATGTCCATGCCCCAGGGTCTCCACCCCCGCGATCCACGCACAGGGACAGCC
>NW_010202302.1:0-5096 GCF_000695765.1 Mesitornis unicolor
CTTGGCAAAGATGATGGAGAGTAGTCCGGCATATATAGTAGTTTGATGTTTAAAAAGCTGGCCTAGTTGATTTGAACCCTATTAAATATTTCTTCATGGAATGGTTCATAATGTTCCTAAAGCATTGTCAAAGCAAATAGTTTAATTAAAAAACATTCCATTCTTTAAATGTCTTCCATGATCACATCATCTCAGTCAATCTCTTCAGCATTTACTCCCTTTTCTGTTTGAAATCTTCTCACAGAGTGATTGGAGTTATGTACCGTGTGGGGCTTCACTGAAGCTATTTAAAGACTGCTGAATTTAAAAGGCCGAATAGATTCATATGACAATTTAGAAGTGGAGTTAAAGGCAAGAATAATTTTTTAGTTCAGAGAAAAAGAAGAATTGAAAATGCTCCAGAAAAAGAGCATGTACATATTATGAAATTCAGTTGAAAAGCAGCATAGAAAAATTATAAGGTCTTCCTCACCCTTGGCTCACTGCTTAGACTGTATGGAGCTGTGTCGTTTTGTGTACCATTTCTCTTTAATTATATTTGAAGTTAAACAGCATGTATGGTGTCTTTTTCTGTCAAGAAGAGTGACAGCTTCTATAATTCCCTTGTTTCACAGAGTATAAATATTCCAATGACTGTTTTGATGGCTACAGTCATTGAGTTTTAACATGTATATTTATTGATTGCCTTGTTCTGATAATTTATGGTCAGCTGCCAAGAACAACTAAGCCTTGCAGTTAAAGATGTTTTTTCAAGTTAGACTGAAAAAATAAGGTTTCTAAATGTAAAACACATGTAAAATAACACAGATATCTTGTATTTGGGTGAGTGACAGAAGCAGACTGGGCAATTGATAATCCCCTGAGAGGTGACTTTGTGGAAGCCCCTGCCTGCCATTAATTTGCATAAAATTTTAAACATAGAATGCAAACACTTAGGAAAGTGCTGCTGAGGAATCTCTAGCTCCAGTATATATGAGATAGCTTGGCTGGTCAGGTTAAGCTAAAAGATTGCATACTGGGCCCTGTATTCCTCTTGAAAGTGTGTAGACATTTACTCCTTGGGAGTAGAATATACAGTCCTTCTTGATGGCTGCAAAAATCTGCATTTTCTGCTAACTTGGATACATACACGCATTTATACTGAACAGCTAGGCAGTTAGAAACGTCAAGTGGATTTAGGATTCTTATCTTTGGGGAAGTTTTATTACACTTCCATTCCGGATTTAGCTCTCAGTAGCAGAAGCAAAATTTCGTATTGTTAGTTGAAGTACTGTTAAGAGCTACAAGACTTCAAGGTCAAACTGATAGCTAGTGTCTCAAATGGATGAAAAATACACAGTAATCACAATAAAAAAAATAGATTATAGTTTTACTTGCAGTGAACCTCTTTGTAATAATTCGGTCAGTATATAAAGATGTCTTACGTCAGTGCAAATTTAGTGGAATGGTTAATGGCGCTATAGACCTTTTATTCCCAGTGCTGTGACCAGAGCAATGCATATCTTAACCTTTCTGGTATTCAGCAAATTTAATATCACAAACATTTGACTATGAAGGAACAGTCTCGTTATGTGTAAAAGTTGATGATGAATTGTTCATTAATTTGTCCTAGTTTAGAACACAAATGAAAGTTTGTCTTCTCCTAGATAAATATGTAACATCATTATCACACTTGTCAATGATAGCATGATTATGCAATCCTTGATTATGTATGATTATTTACATCATCACTAGACTAAAGGACTGGAATATTTTCATCTTATGGGCCCCATCAGATAGAGGAGAGTCTATACTGTTCCTCTTCTGATGGCTTTTCTAACCAGTTGATTGAAGCCTTATGTTCTGCTTTGCCCAGTCATTACTACCTGTGAATGTGAGTGGCCTAAGACCAGAAGAGAGAACCAGAGTTTGTTTTCTCAGGTATGTGTCGAGCTGTAGCCTCTCTGGAAATTTACATTTTTGTACCACAAAGGGTAAGCTGCCTTATAATTTCATCATGAAACCTGCCTATGGGCCATTGTTGTAGGCTCTGTGTGAGCTATTGCTTGCAAATATGTTCATGAAGGTCATGCAGAACTTGCTTGGGTTTTTTAAGGCTTTTCAAAACAATTAATTGTTTGAATGAGACTGTGTATGTTTTGTTTGTTAAAAAGGAAAACAAAAATCGTATGAACACAGTTCTGTTTCCTGTGGTGTACATATATTTAGCTCTTACAAAGTCAGCCAGATGAAGTCAATATTTCCTAGAAAAACCAAGGGAACTTTTTTCCACCCAGACTTTCTAATGAACTAAAGACTCAGCCCTTTACCTGGCCAAAATGCTTTTAAATTTGCACTGACGTAAGACATCTTTGTACACTGACTGAATTACAGAGACCCTCACTGAAAGTAAAACTGTAGTGTACTTCTTTTTCATGACCATTGCAATTGGCAAGTATCTGCCAATAGTAATTACAGTATTAACTAATTAGTAGTCATTATCAAGTCATAAGTAGTTAGTCCTCAGTTAGTGCTTTTTTATCTGGATACAGGTATCTGTAAAGTTTTGATGCACATAATCAAGGTCTTAGATTTTATAGATCTGATAAAAACACATGGTCCCATAGAATCCTTAGAGAATAGTGTTTAAATTCCACCTACTCTGGTCATCAGTCTAACTAATGATTAAATTACTGCAGGTGATTCTAATTGTTGGTGCTATTTTAATATTAATTTGTGAATTATCTATACTGCATTACAAAAAATTCTGACATTTAGCTGTTCTCTCCTTGGATCTGATCGGGTTTTAAATAATATTTTTGCAAACATCTAAGTACAATATAGCATAGAACCTGGATGGAGTACATCCAAGTATCAAAGGGTACCAAACCACACTGTCAGTATGCCATCTAGACATTAATTTCCTGCATAAAAGGGTTTACTAGCATTTTGCATGTAAGTTGTATAACATGTGACCAGCTGCTTCCGTGTGCAGTGCGTAACTGATGGAAACATATGGCTTTAATTAAGTAGCCTATTCTAGCTGATTTTTAGGCATCTATCCACATGGCATACAGTATTTGTTGAATCCAAATCAAGTTTCACAGCTGTCTCTCGAGATAAACTGATTGACTGACACAAGCTGCTTTTAAACACTGTCAGGTTAGTTCCCATAACCTCAGGAGATTCAAACAATGGGGAAAAAAATGACTCAGCCATATACATTAAAGCTTGTATGACTATGGCATATATATAGAGATGTATACATGTTTAACATTTAAGGATAAACTTAATGGCTTTCTGTAGCTACTGATGCTGGCAGGCAGCAACTCAGAGCCCAAATGATCAGGAATTCGCCATTTTTTTTCTTATTTGACTTTTTTATGTACAGTGGCTTGAAAACAATGTGAACTTCAACAGTAAGGACATACATAGCAATTGTGAAGTGTAAAAGGTTAATTATCAAAGTGCAGAACTGATCCCTCACTGGTTCACATCAATGTAGAACTGTCTGGTATTAACTATCAGGAAGAACAGTAAAAAATATAGTCACCAAACACAACTCTTGCTGTTTTAAATAAGAGTTTATTTGTTGAGAGTATTGAACAGCAGATGAGTAAATCTGCATGTGATATGCTCTGACCATGGGGTGTACTTGCTGTTGTAAAGGGAAGAATATAAAAATCAAGGTTATGAAATATGAAGTAATATTCATACAGCTTATGAAAGTGCAAGTGTATCTTCAGTAGTCTTTTGGAGTGGTCCATGCTGAAAAGGGAGACAGATCATCACAGCTGATCTCAAACAGAATACTGACCATAAATTTTACTAAAGGTTTCAGGTGTAAAATTAGAAGTTTTGTATTTTATTGGCAGAATTGGGGAACACCTTATCTATGTGAGCTAAATCTATAGCTTTGTTTCAAAAGGTTGTGTTTTATTACACAATATGTAGAAAGTGAAATATGGGCTAAAAAGGATTATGAAAATAATTTTGGAGGCTATGAAATTCTTCGTGGGTAAATTAAACACTTGGAAAACTGATTGAATCTTATAATGAGTTCTGATTTACTGATTTTCTATAGTATAGTGGTGATGGCAAGAGCCCAAAACTGACAAGTGCTGTGAGGGAAGGGTGAGAGCACTCTAAATGCCAAATTTGTAGCTCTGTAATTAATAAGCTGTCTCTAGTCTCTATGAAGATACGAAGAGAAACTAAAGACTGTGAATTTGAGAAGATATATTAGTAGTGATAACTTCTTACAGTCCATAATTTATACATATATGATAGACCTGAGCACTGACTTGTAACACTCTCCAAAACATTGTAGTGAGCTGGAATGTTATTTAAGCCAGAAGAAATAGGCTTAGTCAGAGGAAGCAACTGGAAGATACCGTTCTTGACACATCTAGATTGAATAGTATTATAAGGCAGACTGAGGGGGAAAATGCCAAATGACCCTTAAACAGAAGAATAAAGAAGGTAAATGTAACCAGTAAACTCCTCAAGACTTAGTCATTCGTGGGGATTAGGAGTGGACTATTTTCCTTATCTTTCCTAAGCCAGACAAGATGATGTAGGAGTTAGGAAAGATCATTAATACTAGAAATAGTCTTGAAATGTGTTTTATTGTTATTTATTGTTATATTTCACTTTTATAATGACTTTTGAATTTTAATACAAGAACTTGCTCCTTTTTTGCTAGAACACATTTGTTTTCACATTTAAGCTTATTTAGCATATAGTATGCACAGTAACGTAAATAAATTTCAGATTTAATCAGAAGTGTGAAAGAAATGATGTTTCAGATAAAGCTTTTCATGTCTCCAATTCAGGACAGTCATGACAAGAACTGACCTTTTATTCTGTGTTTGTATAGCTCTTTGCACTGGGAATCTGACAACAATTCTTAAATCCTGTGTTAATAAAAATAATAAATAACTGTGTCCTGGCACAGGGCAAGAGGAAGAACTTTGATAGAGGCAATCACAATACTTTTGGGCACAGAAGGCAGTATTTTTGTAGGGCAAGTAATACTGCTTTCTGTGTTCACACCAAAACTTCTAATCAAATAGGATTAATCTTTTAGAATTAATCTCTCCACAATTAGGTTCAGC
>NW_010202302.1:5127-26624 GCF_000695765.1 Mesitornis unicolor
CAGAGTGTCCATGTCAATCTCCTTTGCTCAGGTTTTATGTTTGGAATGATACATACCTGCAAACTTTATCGTTCTGTCATTAGCAGGTAAACCCTTGCCATTTGGAAACCATGGCAGCAAGATATGATGATGTCAGTAAGAAAATGACTGTGTATCGGGGTGACACTAATAATGGCTAATAAACCAAAGACAGGGTTTTTTTTAGAGAATTATTTAACTAATATTGAGGCCTCATATTAGAAGTACTTCTGCTCTGTGATCAGAGATTCTGAATTGCTGAATTTGACTTGTGTAATTGTGTTAGTAACTGAGTACTGCCTAGTTTCCGGGGTGAGCGTGTGATAGGAAATTTACACTGGAAGATCAAATTTGAAAAATCAGTATGATGATATAAAAAAATTATATTTTTCTTTAAGAATTGTTAGATTTAATCTAAAATAGACTGGCAAGTATTCTTTAAGCAATCATTTTTAGTGCTGGTTTCCCCCACACAGCAAAGAAGGAAAGCTGAGTAACAGCACAAAAGTGATTTTCAATTTGCCTTTCTCTCAAAGTCCCTTGAACACTGTGGTTACTGAGAAACATCCCTGTATGCTTTTACCTGTGATTATTTTGGCTGTGGTCTCTCTACAGTTCTAGTTTCCCATTGCTCAGGGACTAGAAATTTTATTTCACTGAGGAAAGCTGTGTATCACCTGCAAGCGTGAGATAGGAAGTTTTGGTTGGAGGTTGATTATTTTGGTTTGGTTTGTTTTTTGATTATTTTTTTTCCTTTTTCCAGTTAGGGTGTTCTATTAGTTTGGTTCATGAAACTGTGTTTTCCATCCCCTGGAAAAGAAACAGTAAATACTGTCCTGTAGAGTCTGCACTTGGCTGTGAGTTGAGTCCAAGGTACTTCTGCTTGTTCTGCTTTTGCATCTCAGTAGGTACATCTGTGTCGGTGGCCCTACCAGTGTAAGTGAGGGGTCTGCTCCCCTCCCCACTGTCCCATGCTATCTGCCTCATGTGTAGCTCACATCAGGTTCATCTGTGCTGCTCCTTGAATTTACCATGTCTGTACCTTGCAGACCCCATTCTTGAGGTGGGATGACATTAGATAGCTGAGAATAAAGCAGGCATGAGAGAATAATATTGGGGGGGCAGCTGCCTGGTTAGTGGGGGTATTTTTGTGAGACTGGGACTGAACAGGCTCAAACCAGTTTTGTGTCATGCTTGTGGTGAAGGGGTTCATATTCAAGCTAGCCCCTGCTCTGCAACTGGAAATTCAGTGCCGGCTTTCTTCACCTCAGACTAGGAGCAGGCCAAAGGACAAACAAACAGGCAGGCTGTGTGAATGGAGACAAATCTGAGCTCAAGGTAGCAGAATGATGTAGAAAAACACCAGGCGACTTTAGGACACTGCTCAGTGTACCAGGTCCCCTTGTGAGACTAGGAGGCTAATGCTTACTAAATGTTGTAATGCACTTTAGCCCTATTAAAGTCAAAGAGAATGTCTGTGGACTTTAATAGAGAGCCTTTGAGATTTTAGGTAAAAGTATTGTTCAAGGAGCCCATTAGTGTTCCCATTACCACTGTTATTGTTTTATTAGAAAAATAAAAGCAAAGTAGTAAACACATCTGAGGAGGTATTTTGGCTACTTACAGACTCATTTATATTTCCGGTGGTTTCCTCTGACAGCAAATTCCTGATAGAGGGTAAAAACAAATAGCATAAAGCTTTAAAGAATTTAAAACAGAAAGAGCAACTGCAATATTATCAAGAGTTCAGGAGATTCTGTATCTCTTTGTAGCATTAATAGATATTTTGCAGTCTCGATTGTTTATGTATACAAATTCTTTTGTACAAAGTAACTGCTCTGAATTCTTACTACATTAAGTTTGAGCATGTTAATATATAGCTATCTCCTCCATGATGTATTTGTTTATTCAGTGCATGCTCAGGATTTAACCTCTGTTTTCTAATGATGGGGTGAAAAATATTTCTTTCAAACAGGTTTAAGAAACAAATAAGCATAAGTATGAGTATATGATAAAATGAGATGTGTTGTATAACTAATTCATGTCAAAATAAATGTTTCAGTGGAATGAAGAATTATTTTTGTAACAGTTGTGGGAATAAAAGTACTTTTCACTTAATGCATAGGGATTTTCAATCATTAATTCTACCAGCCTTAAATGTTGTGTATTTAAAAATCCAAATATAGAGAGCTGAGTAGGCTTCAAATGAATCACTCACACTTTAGACACTTGTGTAGTCAAAACTGTATAGGAAAATAATCAGAAAATGTTTTTGAGAGATATCTTAAACTTTACTGGTTTTGTTGATAAGGATAGATTGTGTGGGCTTTAGAGTAAAAGAAATGTTCTGGAAATATGTACCAGGCACATACCTAATATTTGTATACAGATGGTTTTTCACTACACTTATGGAAGCTTTTACAATCTATTGTTTTACTTCACAAGTAAAGGAATTTTCTCCTGAGAGTTATTATTAAAATAAACTAAGCTGCAAAATATTTATGTGTTTTGTGTCACAATCTGGTATAATTGAAAACAGAAATCTGAGTGAGAGGAAATTTCTCTGGAAGGATGAGAAAAATTGATCAAGTCATCAATTGGATATGAATATATTTAGTAACAGTCTTCATTTGATTGTCAAGAGCACCTTCTGCCCTATTTCTGGTGATAGTCTGAAGTAGAAAAGTGATCAGCTCTTCTCTGGGCAGGGTGAGGAGAGCATTGCCGTAAGTTAATTATTGAAAAGATTGCCACTCTGAATTCGCTACTTAGACGTTTTCAGGATGGTCTTCATTCTGAAAAGAATGCCAAAACCCAATTTTTATTTGTAACAACTAGAAACTGTCCTTCAATCAGTAGCACTGAAGCTATTTGAATCTAAGTGATATAGGTTGGAGTTGCAGCACTGAATGTTTCTTTTTTTCTTCTAAATAAGATAGCTATCTATTTGTTGATAGTGTTGAGGGCAAATCTGTAAAATGTAGAGCTAAAGTTAATTTTATTTTTATCATCTCTTACGGTGTTTCTTCTATGACACACAAGATACATGAGACAACATATACAGGAAGTATCTTCATTTTACAATTGCTTGAAAGCACTCTGTTAATCTAATCAAGAGTTTTTAACAGTTCTTTATTAATTACATTTTATAGTACATTAGTAGGAAAATAAGCAAACTGCTAAAATGCCATACGTGTAGTTGTCCTAAGTTGGATGTTATGAAGTCAGTATTGCCCAGTGATTTTTTGTTATGTAGCTGTATTCCCTGATATATTAATCAGAAAAGAGACTTCACTAACACTTTTGTAACATCTGCTGACATAGGCTTTCATAAACTCTGCTGAAGAGGCTTTCAGGAAAATACATGAAATCTGCACTCATCAGCGCTGTTGAATTTTGGGAACATTCACATATGCTTGGTCTGTCTCTGTGAGCATAGTTGCAAGTAGCAGTGATTTGTCACTATTTATTTATTTTCAAATCATCCAATATGCAGTCTTCTCTTGTACAACTGGAGAGTCAGGTGAGAAGGGGAATGAAGGAGGGAAATAAATCCAGACAAATGCAGATTCCTTTTGACTGAGGTGAATTTTGAAACCTCAGTCTACTATGATTCAGTTGCTGAATTACTGGAGCAGGAAGTCTAATTTAATGTTTCTTTCTTTGCCTTGCTGGCTGTGTTTTTTTAGCAGGTTAATCATCCTTTTTTAATCTACATTTTCTGTTTTATTTATCCTAGTGCTTTTAAATATATATATTTAAATTGATTAAGAGTCTAAATTGGCAATACTAATCTAGTAGGTTAGAGTGCAAACACATATGCTGAGTGTAGAAAAGCCTTTAGTAGCTTTTAAGATTGATTAGTTAAAATAAATAATACTATTCTGTATTCTCCAATAGCCAGAGAAGGTTTTACTACACAGCATTTTACTGTGGATATTTCATATGATTTAACATTTAATAAATTGAACTTTTCATCATGTTTAAGAGAGAAGCAAGAGTAATTTGTATGCATTGGCTACTGATTGTAAATTATAAATCTGTGGGATTGAGTTCAAATTTCTAATTGGTGGAAAAAAATCAGTAATTAACTGGGAGGACAGAAACGATTTTCTATCAAAGCTGTCTTCCACAGAGAATTCTACTTAAGCTGCTCACGATTATAAGGGTTATGATACATGGAAAAACTATAATTTGTATATAAATGTCAGCATGGTATAATCTGATTATAAAATGCTTTTGGAAATTGGAATGTTCTGATTGGGTAAAATAGTTGAATGCATGACTATCTGCTTAATGCTGCGTAACTGTATGAGTCTCTACAAGATAAGTATCCCTTGAGAAGCAGGGTAAGTGAGAGTTATAGGCAGTAAGAACAAAGCAAAATAAAAAATATTCCTGCATTCTCTATAGTTGTAATCTGATGGATTCCTACAGAAGCTTAAACTTTGTGGTGCTGTAGTGTCCAATGCCTGTAGTTTTGCATTTTTGTACAGCTGTACTTACAACCACTAGATTTCCTGATTCTTCAGTTAAAATTTGTGATTAATGTCTGTATACTCATCTGTTCTCAATGTTCTCTGAAGCATTTAGCACTTATGAAATTGTTTTGTTTTTAAAAAATTAGATTCTTTATAATTCACACTCCTCTTCAGCAGATGCCAGAGGAATCAAACCTTTACTTTTATGAGGTCATCTGCTGGACAGCTTTTTAACAAATACAAAATCACAGACATGTGTTTATGCCCACTTTAGCTTTTCAGTCGTGCATTCTTTTCATACAATGGGCAAATAAAGTGACATCTAAATCAAAAGACGTACTATTGAAGTTTTAGATAGATCTGCCTTGCTTGTAGAAACTACTCAGATTGGTGGGAGACAGTGCCTTGGTGCTTTTTTTTTTTCATGGAAAAGTAATGGTGATCTGATTCAGATAGTCTACGTGAGTGTTTGATTTTACACAAATCTACTAAAAGAGTTTAACCATGTCTAGGGAAATAGAATCGTAGAATCATTTAAGTTGAAAGGGACCTTAACCTAACACTGCCAAGTCCACCACTAAACCATGTCCCTAAGGGCTACATCTACAGGTCTCTGAAATACCTCCAGGAATGGTGTCTCCATCGATTCCCTGGGAAGTCCATTCCAATGCTTGACCACTCTTTCAGCAAATAAATTATTCCTAATATCCAACCTAAACTTCCCCTGGCATTTCCTCTTGTCCTATCAGTTTACTTGGGTTAAGAGACTGACTCCCACCTCGCTACAATCTCCTTTCAGGTAGTTGTAGAGAGGAGTAAGGTCTCCCCTCAGCCTCCTCTTCTCCGGACTAAACAACCCCAGTTCCCTCAGCTGCTCCTCATAAGATTTGTTCTCTAGACCCTTCATCAGCTTTGTTGCTCATTTTAGGACATGCTCCAGCACCTGAATGTCTTTCTTGTAGTGAGGGGCCCAAAACTGAACACAGTATTTGAGATGCAGCCTCACCAGTGCTGAGTACAGAGGAAAGATTACTTCCCTGCTCCTGCTAGCCACACTGTCTCTGATACAAGCCGAGATGCTATTGTCCTTCTTGGCCAACTGTGCACACTGCTGGCTCATGTTCAGCTGGCTGTTGTCCAACAGCCCTAGGTCCTTTTCTGCCTAGCAGTTTTCCAGCCATTCATCCGCAAGCCCATAGCATTGCATGAGATCATTGTGACCCAAGTGGAGGACCTGGCACTTAGCCTTGTTGAACCTCATACATTTGACCTTGGCCCATTGATCCAGCCTGTCCAGATCCCTCTGCAGAGCCTTTCAACCCTCAAGCTGATCAACTTTCTTGCCCAACTTGTCTGCAAATGTATTGAGAAAGTCCCTTTTACAGTTTTGCTACTGTCAATTTTGTTGAGTATGAAATTCATGGACAAAATATTTACTTTTTTGCTTTGAATTTTTGTGGGTGTGTTTTATTAAAGGGATAAAATACATCTGCTGAGATTTTTCAAAGAAACTAAAAGCAAGGCTTGCAGGACAAAAGATTTTAAAGTCCTCTTTAAAGGCCCACATCCATTGGAAAATATATGAGTGATGATTATATCACTTGGGAATTTTTGGAAATCCAGTTTTTTGTCTGAGCAACTCTGTTGGGAAAAAAACTCACCTCCTTTATTTATATTAAATAATGTTCAATTGATTAGGACGATGTTAGAGTAATTTTCATGAAACTTCTTTACATTTTTGTGGAAAAATCAAAGAACTCAAAATAAAATTGTATTAATTCTGACTGTAAGCAATCAATTAAACAAAGAAAGTCATTGTAGGAAATGTAGCGTAATCATAAGTAATAACTCTTATACCTGATATGAATGAGAAAAATTAACTTTTACTTTTAATTAAATATAATGCCAAAAGGTATTCAAGCCATTCTGACATATGTAGAAGATAGAATAATAAAGTACAGACCCAGTCTTAATCACTCTGCATTATTAAACATTAATATACTGTCATTAACAGTACCTGTTATAATCCGTGTCATTTTGTGCCTTGCAAGAGAAGCACTCATCTCCTTTCAATGCTAATCACAAAAGCAGATGCTTAAGGTATTTGAATAACCCTTTTGTTGCCATGCTTTGCACATGTGGTTCCGAAGGGAGTCCAAGAAGCATCAGTGGGTTTTGTTGTTTAAAAAAAAAAAATTATGCTTTGGCCGTGGTGTGGAGGACTTCTCTAATTATACTGTAGGTTGATTCAAAGATTTCAATTTGGATCCATCTCACAAGCACGTTTTGCCTGGTATTGGTCAGTGTCCCTAGAAACATGATGACTTGCAGCCCTGCAATATTTTTATATTGTTTTTCCAGTCTTTTGAGAATTGAGGTTGCAAACTACTGCCACAGTTTCCATTGGTGAGCAGGAGGTAGTACACTGCTTTCTTGGTGTGAGAGAAACTAGTAGATATTGTAAAACAGCCCAGTTGATACAAGTAGAATAAGTCACTATGCAACAGAGCTGAGGTGATGTCCTGCTCTTCAAACTTAATATAAACCTTAATGTCTATATGTAGAGATTGCAACAGAATAGTATTTTTTTCCTAACTTTCCCTTTGTGATACTAGATCATTTAACATTAAGTCTTATTATAGATACATATGTGAAGTATGTAAGTAATTATCACCTTGTTATGAATGGATAAAGTTAGATTCCGAACAGAAGAAGTGTGCTGTTAAATCCAGATCTGGGCAATTTGAAACACTGTTGTTAATGTGGTCTCAATCATTATACCTCTATTTATATCTCCTACAGTAATTCTTAAGGATTGTGGAAGATGAATGGTTTTCATTTTTTTAGGTATTTATTTGTTTTACTCTACTCCACTGTAGTCTTAACACACTCATACTCAGGAACAGAAATTACACCTGTAAATACTAAAATACAGGAAAAGACTTCTGAAGTTCACTATATTAGCAAAATGGAAAATGGAGAACATTATTTTTCACATATGTCTTAATGGTAGTAGATTTATGCATACTAATACCAGATGAATCGTAATAACAGGAGCTAAGTCATTTTGAGGCAGAAGTGTATGAATTACATTTTTAGTTGACAGTTTCTCTGTAAGTGACTTGAGCAAGGTCACAAGGACACATTAGTACTTTCTAACTCCCATAAATGACCATTAAACACCGTGCACTTCGCTATAAGCTTTTCTTGGATTTCAGCATAGATATTTATGATCCACTTCTGGTAGAAGCTGCTGCTTTAGTTTTAAGACTTGGTAGGGATGTGGTTTTGCCAAATGCCATATTGAAATGTGAGGATTTCAGAGGTTCCTTATTATTATAGGAAGGTATGTAGTATTTCCATATTCTTCCTGGGATATCATTTCCAACTCCTTATGTTTTTTTTTTTATTTCCACATTTAGATTCACCGCTGGCAAAGGAATAGTGCTCAACATCATTCTCTACCCTTGGATAAGCTCGAGAGATATTCCTCTGGCATACCACTCTTTCATTCCTTCCCTGTTTTCTGTCCTCAGCCACCTTTGCAGCTTCACTGATTTTAAAAGTGTTCCCTAATGAAATAAAATGTATACGACCATATTGTATATCTGTGTGAGCATGAGATTCCTACGAAGTTAGAGAGATGTGAAGATCTCAGTAATTTGTGAAAATCAGTAGCTGGTGTAGGAGAGAGGCTGTCCTTGAAAGAAAACCAGGCAGAATTCAGCTGTCAATCTAATTCATAGCAATAGTGCATTCACTATCATACATTTAGTTTTGGAATAGCTACAAGAGTCACAGTTTCTTGGCCAGCAGGGTTGCCTTGGGAGTTAGCGGTACAGAAACATAACAGACATATATCACTTCTGCTGCTTGAAGAATGGTTTCTTAAAGTTTTTCATCTATACAATTTTTTTGTCTGGTTTGTTGAATACATCATTGGCATAATATAAAGAGTAAAATCACTCCGTATAAAGAGTGGGGTTTATTTTTATTTTGCTGTCTTCAGCCTTCTAACTCTTGCCAGCTTAAGTGCAGCAATGGCTATTTAAGTTCTTTCTTGCCATCTTCATAGTTCACGTTCTTCTCAAGCTTTTGATCTTCTTGTCAGATATAAGTTGCTGTCACTTGGAGGTTTGTGGGTCCTCGTTCTGAATTCTTTTCTTTCCCGTTTTAATCAGTGCTGCTGTTTGCAGATCTTCCATGGTAAGGCTGAAAAGATAGGTGTCATTCATGAATCTGTTTTTTCACTCACCTCTTACATAGGACAGACCTTCCAGTTTCATCTTATAATGTAAAATCTATCATAGTTTCCTGGACTAAATAGGGGAAATTTAGGATAAATATGCCTTCTCTTGGATTCCTGAACTATATTACACAATCTGCTGTTGTTACAGCTGCCATAAACAAACAGGAAATTTAAAAGGCTTTTACTTTCACAGCTATGATAATTATGATAGTGGAGGGATGGATGCCATCACCAAATATTTACTCCTCTGCTCAACACGCAACATCCCTGTTGTCTGCATATATATGTGATTTGTTCTCTTTTGTGGGCCTGATCAGTTCAACAATCCAGGTGATAATCTATGTTTCTGATGCCACTTAGTAAACTAAACTTCTTTTACAAAGTATAGTGGGAAAAGGTTTAACTAACTGTACATATATGGTTTATTGAAAACCACTTGAAACTTTTAGCTTTTTGGGTAAAAGTAGTTTTTGCTCATGTAAGCTTCATCTCTGCTAGTTTCTTTTACATATAATTGTACTGTTAAATCCTTTTAAGAATAGACAGGTTCTCTCTGTAAGGTTAAAATGTTCAATATGTTCAAGACATATTGCAGAAGAAAAGAGCTAATTTAGCAGGCTCTTGACAATTACAGCTTTGTTTGGGATTACACTGCTTCTTTTTTTTTTCTGAATATTGTTTCTATTTCAAGCAAACTGCTATCTTTCAGTCAGTTCCTTGCACAAAGCAAACAATAGACAACTGCTGAAGGTAAGCTATAATCACATAATTTTCCCTCCAGAAATATTCCTACCGTTGTTTGTGATTTCTTATGTATAAATTTTGTTAATCTGGAATCTGTAATGTGTTCACAGGCCATTTCCTGATCCTACTGAAATTAGTAGTAGGCTTTTTGTTGTTTTTCTTTCAAGGCCACCAAATCTGTCTTCTTGTTTGTAAGATTGTTTGGCATATGCAAAAGGCATCCATCAAGAAATGTCTTGAGAGACTATAGTTGATAGTCTTCTGTGCATTGTATTGAACATTGGTAGGTACACTTGAATCAGCCCAAGTTATCTGCATAGAGTCAATTTACCTACACTGGTGAATTTGTAAGGATGGATCATTTAGTAAAACTAAATACATTACAGCTGGTAACAGTTTTCCTAAAAAATTATACTTTTACATGTTATGTAAGCACAAAGCTCTTGTACCACTGGATAAGTGCTGATATAGAATCCAATATTGTTGCTGAAAGTAAAGTTTAGTAAGCATCAGAAGATTGGTTTGAAAACATAAGTGATTTTTTTTTCAGATGTACTTTTACTAGCAGCGAGCATTTAAAAAAAAAAATGTAGTTATTTGTAAGATTTCATTTGGAACTTGAAATTACATAAGTTTGTATCAAAATCCTGATTTTGTCCTCTGTTTATTCAGAGGACAAAAATCTTGTCATTGTAACCTTTGTCAACAAACAACACATCTCTAAATGCTCAACATACATAATGAAAATCTGTGGAGATTTGAACATAAGAACCTATCACTGAAATGACATGGAAAATAATTTTAAGTAACTAATGAGCACAAAGATCTTTTAATCTGTCTTGGGGCAGCAGAAAAGAAATTCATTCTGTTGGAAAAAAATAGCTGGTTAATAATTATCTATGCTAGTGTACTGAAGAATTTAGATGAAGTTTGCCTAGACAAAATAATTGCTTTGTATCTTCAGATGTAGCTCAGACACACTGTAAAGATGCCAGGCAAAGTTGAATTAGAGCTGTTTTGTAGTTCAGTGATTATGGAGACAGGTAAGGTTTGTAAAGCTCCAGGTACGATTGATTGTCCCTGGCCATTGGTGTGTTCATAATGCTTTGAATAATCCTGTGACTCTCTAGAGTAGAAGAACATTTTGTTCTTTTATTTCATGGGAACAGGTGTATGATCTGGGAACAAGAAGAAAGAAGAGGATGTTGACACTATCAATGTGCAGTTTTGCAGCACAGGCATTCCCTTACCCAAAGGCTTATTCTCTGCTCTTCAGATCAAGATCTTTCGCTGCACAGTATTATCACAGCAGCAAGCAACAAGTAGATTGAGTCTGAGAAACTGGGGCCCAGTTTCATAGCTGTACATTTTATTTTTTTTTTGAGTTATTAAATGAAGTAATAAAGAAAAGAACACAGGAATTCTCTTGAAAGCCTACTATCTCCCATTTTCAGCTCTAGGAACACTTATTTTTTAAAAGATAATTTAGTACAAAGCTGGATTATTGATGATGATTTTCTATAAACATGAGCTTGTAAGATCAGGATGGACAACTGTTTAGACCTTCATGGCTGGGAATTATGCCATTACTACCCACAACCGATGCACATACATGGCTATTTGGCTGTGTACCTCATGCCATCTGTTCAAATGGCGTTTTGCCTGCTCACAAATTGGTTAGACCTGTGCCAAAAGCAATTGCTCTAGATGGTTACATTGCAAAACACTGCAAGTGGCTCCTGTTTTGCACAAAGTCTCTCTCTTTTGGATAGCACTTTAATACTTTGTTATATCCTGTGGACATACCTGTATACTGCAGTGATTGGAATTAGAAAAAGATTTTGTGCTCATCCTGACTCTTTTCGCTACTGAAGCTACCTTTTCTAAATCCAAAGAGGGGAAAACAATGTATATGTAATTTGAGTTGAAACTATTTCTACTTATTTTTAATTTGAAAAATATTTGTTTCCTTTTAAGTTGTTAACAGCTAATCAAAAGCTCACAGAAATTAATAGGAATATTTGCACTGATATGAGTGAGTTTTGAGTTGGAGTTGTAAATTACAGTAAACCATGTGCTAGCTAGAGGACAAAATCAGGTTAACTGACAGTTACTCCATGTGGTTGGTTGGTTGGTTGGTTGGTTTCTGGGATATATTTCTGAAAAAAATAATGGGTTACAGAACTTTTCATTTCTAGATCAGTTATTTAAGTTCAGCTGACGTATACAGTAACCAAAAGTTATCACCAAATGACATTTATGCAACCTATAGAATAATTCTGCTGAGTCTTCTCTATTGAATAGATATCCATGTCATACGGTTGGCACGTTTGTTGACAGCCTCAGCTGTGAACCATGGAAGTGAACTTACTGCTTGCCAGCAGAAGTAGGTCCTGTAGGTAAAAGCCAAAGGATATTGGCAAGGAAACCTAAGCTCAGTGGATAAATATAGGACTTTATGTAGAAAATGCTGTCGTCTTGCCAGTTTTCATAGCCACTAAAATAATTTTCAAATCAAAGTTAATATTTTTTGATACTAGCAAGAGCTACAGAGTAGATCTCGAAGTATGTGCAAGTGTAAGGGAATTATTTGCCTGTTTCTCTTTGAGTGCTGTTAACTGTAGGAGTATTGTTATTTTCCTTCTATGGACTTCTGCCTGTACATGAATGTCACTGCTCAGTTTGAGCATGCTTAGTTGAATCAGGATGATATCATTTATGTGGGTGAGTTTCCATATATTGGTTAGTGGGAGGTATGATATTTTGCTGATTATAATCTGTAGATGTTGCCAAAGCCCTTCGTCTGAGTTCCACAAAGTAACACTGACTAGCTTTTGGTTCTTAGAAGAAACCCAATGGGAAGGAGCTGGATAAGCCTTAAAAAGTAAAGTAAAGAGATCAAAAGACAGAACTGTTTGGAGCACAGGAGGTAGTTTTTTTTGTAATTTGGGTGTACTTTTTCTTGTTTGCATATATCACTATAAAAATAAGATAAAGATAAAATAAAGTCCCTATATAGAAGGACTATGAGGTCCTTTTAAATCCGTTATAAATTTTATATTGTGCAGCTCCTGTGTTGTGAAATGACTCATAAAGCTGTTGACCAAAATTAGGAACAACTGAATATCTGTAAAAAAAATTCTCATTAATTTAGAAGCTCAGTTGTTTGACCACTATTATTTCTCACTGAAATGTTCATTAGTGGAGCAGTTGATACTTGTTCCCATGATTGAAACCGTTTGGTTCCATTACTCATAAAAGCTGAAATTTTGTCAAACGGCTGTATCAGTTTTGAAGAATGTGGAGAATGCTTTAGAAGGTCTGTCATTGTACATTCACACTAGGCTGGTACAACCTTTTATCCCATTTTAATATCTCAAGAAAACATCCTTCCATATTCCATGTTCTAGTAAGGTTTAATAATCCAAATTTTGTTCAGTAAAAACAGATGACAAAAACTATAGAGGTCAAAAAGATATCAATAATGATTTTGTAAAAATTGACACACAATTGTACTTTTCCATTTATCTATAGGGAAGACAGTTAATACTGAAATCTATTCTGTTCACACTGAAGCTTATGTATTACTGTTAGGCTAAAAAAAAATATCTTACATCTACTTGTATTTTCATAATAGAAAATTTTCCTCTTGTGGAAATGGTGAAACTTCACTATTTTATGTGGCATAAACATATTGGCAATTTGATGGGCAAAGTAAAACCTAGTAAATTCTCACAGGTCTAGTGTGCACTGCATTCTAAGCTGAAAACTGTGTATAGCTGAATACTTAGTGACCCTTTAGCTGAGGCATTCTGAAGTATTCTGAATAGCAGTATTCTTCAAAAATCCCTGAAACATTGAGAACTGATTTGTTTTACTTCCATGCAAATGAATGGGAATTTTCTTTTCACTTCAGTGGGAGTAGGATTGGACATTTCTTGAGTTGACCAGCACAAAGTAACATTTATAGGCAGAAAAAGGAGAGATTTTTTTTTCAGCTCAAACAAGTTCATTTTTAAAAGGCACTTCACTGTAACCATGTAAACCTCTGTAACCCTACAGTTTGTTAACACTGAACTTTAATGAGTCCTGATAAGAAGCCAGTCAGTGGATATCCATTTAGCTGGTGATGATCTGAACTCCAGCTGATTGTCCTAGCAGCTGTGTGACTTCATTACCATTAGAAAGGCAGACAGCCAAGCCAGCTGGAATCCAAAGAGGCTACTCAATTCACATAGCATGTCAGTTTTTTGGTTTACATATCAGAATTACAAAGGAATCCTATTTAAAAAAATACTACAAAATATTATCTATGAAGATATAGTTTAAAGGCTAAGTTTAAAATCATTATTATAACAAACAGAGGGTACTTTGTCATATGATGTTTTATTTTTGTGCCATCTTAGAGCTATTCATATCTCTTTAATGAAAACTAGACAGAACATTTGCACTTTCAGCTACAAACAGAGCCCTTTCCTATATTTTCACATTTCTTATTTAAGAAAACATTTTTTTGTGTTTTATATTAATCTTTTGAGAACACATTATTAGCTTTTCTTATTGTTTGCAGGGAAAAAGAACTGCTGCTCTTTGACAATACAAGTTTCCGAAAAACAACAACTCATAACTGTTAGTATTTAATGGCTAGAGACAGTATCCCTGAGGAACATTTCTACCTATGGCCATGGGTATTTTTAAAGTGTAGAGTGGTACAGAGTGAGAATGGTGA
This sequence comes from Mesitornis unicolor, assembly GCF_000695765.1. Taxonomy (NCBI): domain Eukaryota; kingdom Metazoa; phylum Chordata; class Aves; order Mesitornithiformes; family Mesitornithidae; genus Mesitornis; species Mesitornis unicolor. Next base: position 19,349 of record NW_010202302.1, read on the forward strand.
GTACAGAGGCCTTAGCACTGGTTTGTACCTATAATCTTCTACTTAAAAAAAAAAAACAAACCCAAACAAACAAAACAAACAAAGCAAGGGAAGCAAATTCCAATTCACGAGGGCATGAGCGAAGGCCCAGGAAACTGCAGACTTGGTTTTAGCGTTGGTGTGGACTCATGTTGAGTACTGTGTGCAGTTCTGGGCCCCACAATTTTAGAAGGAAGTTAAGGTACTCGAGAAGGGCATCTATTCTATTCAAGAAAATGAAGAGGATATAATTATGGCCTTGAAACTTTGGCAAAATATCCCTGCAGAACCAGAATTAGTAAAGACTCATCTTGTTAGTCAAGAAATATTATTGCAATTTAAATACTTTTTCCATGTACTATAAAAGTAGTCTACATAAAATGAACTAGAACACAGGATGGAATTTCTGTATTAATTACTTCATCATTAATCTACTATATGAGTCTGCTCTGTTCCTTGCATGCACCTGCACCATATATGCGTGCAGTCATGTCTGCTTTCTTGCTCTCATCTTTGCTCCTGTGTTCCTTTACAATTAATCTTTTATGTGTTCTTCATAATAGTATAACTTTCCCTGTAAGAATAAAGGAAAGAATTTAGCCTGCTGATTATATGCTCTGTTTAGACAATGAAAATGTGTGTTTCAACTGTAAATATTTGAGCATATTCCTGAAAATGGGCCTTCTGTTTTTTGGGTGACTATTTCAGACTCTAGCTTTTTGTATAAAAGGTTGCAGCAGCAGCACTATTCTCTAATCAGGAAAGTAATAAAGAAAAAAAAAGATATTACTATTATGCCTGAGATGTGCCTACCTCTTGAATTAGTGTGTACAGTTTTGGTCCTCTCATTTCACGAATGTTGTTATCAAAGTGGAAGAAAATTTAATGAAAGGCAAGAAGAATGATCAAAGATATGGAATAGTTCCCGTAAGGAGAACGGTTACATAGGCTAAAATTTTTTGGTATAGAAAACACAGCAAAGCTGATACAGTCTATATAGTTATGAGTGAGAAGGAGAGGGTGGGTGGTGAATTTATGTTTACTGTTTCTTCTAGTACAAAAACTGAAAGTCATCAAATGAAGCTATTAAGTTCCAGCTTCAAGGCAAACAAAAAGAAGCATTTCTCTATACAGGGTGTAATTAAACTGCAGAACTCCTCCAAAGTTGAGTGCAGTGCATGGGCTCAAGAGACCATGAAATTCATGGAGGAGACATTCAGTAAGGACTATGCAACAGAGACCTCTGGCTTTTAGAGAGTCAGATAGAAGGATCCTCTGGTGATCCTCTAGATGAACCTCCTACTTGAAGCAAGTCTAATCAGATAAGTTTCCTCAGGGACTTCTCTAATTGAATTTTGAACACCTCCAAGAATGGAGATTTTATAGTCTGCCTGGGCAGTGTTTTACTTGTCTCTTGTTGCCTTTCATCCTATCACTGTGCACCTCTGACAAGAATCTGGATGTATTTTCTGCCTCCTGGGATTGTGTAGCTGTAGACAGCTATAAAGTCTCCCATTAGCAACTTGCTTTGAGGCTGAGCAAGTTGTTTCAGCCTCTACTAAAGGGGTGTGTGCTGCAGCCCCTCAGCAGCTTGATTGGCCTCTGTTGGATGTGCTCTAGTATGTCTTTCTAGTAGCCCAAGGACAATACTCAAAATATGGTTCACAAGTGCTGAACAAAGGGGAAGGGTCACTGCCCTGGGCATGGTGGATACACTCTTGCTTATAGAGCCCAGGATGCTCTTGACCTTCTTTGCTGCAAGGGTGCACTGGTAACTCATGTTCAACTTACTGTCCACAAGGACACCTGGATCCTTTTCTGCAGTTCTGTTTCCCAGACAGTCAGCACCAGCTCATATTGTTGCATTATTCCAGCCCAGATGCAAGTCATTGCATTTGCTTTTGTTGAAATTCAGGAGGTTTCTGTCAGACCAATTCCTGAGCCAAAAATTTTTTAAAGGCTGAGAGAGTATTCTGAGTAAGTAGCACTTCGTGCTTGCCTTTCTAATTTTTTCCTCAAGAATCCACTTTTAACCCCAATAGGAAAGACGAGATTGGACTAGATGGAGTTGATTTCTGCTAAGCTCTTTTAAAGGATAGCTGTAACTACCTTTTTGAAGGTCTCTGGATACTTAGTGAGGGGAGGAACTTTGTTGAAGGCACCAGTGAAGAGGATGTAGTGGTATGGCCAGATATATTTGACACATAAAACATGTTGGATTTGAGTCAAGTTTTGAAGTAGCTGGTTACATAAAGCTCTGGCTATAGTTCTGGGGTTCAGGTTCTACTCTTGGGCTAAGCATCTGAAAGCTAAGTATTGTGAATGCTTTATGAATTTTGAGTTCCTCAAAGAAAACAACATGTCAGAGAACTTTAAAGCAGAAATCTTAATGAGGACAAAATTTGTCCTGCATAGACATTTAAATACTGGTGTAAGTTTGTCAACAGCTTGACTTTCAGCTCTGACCCGTGTCCTTAGCTTGTCTGATTGTGCTTTCTAGATAAATTTATCATTTGCTTTGGAATTAGATAAAGTAAGTAAAATTTGTATCTTTGGTGCATATATATGTATATAAAATATATGTTTCAGGAGTAGCTGTGAAGTAGAAGAAAAATATTTTTAGTGCCTGGAAAAAACTTCTTCCCCACCCCCCAGAAAAATGCAACCCACAAACTGTAGTACAAGCTATCCAATAGATCCTATTAACAAAATGTTTCTGTAATATACAATGAAAAAATGTAGAAGAATAAAAACAGGTCAGCTCTGCAGTTCATCCTATACTATATATAAAAAACTTGCTTCCTAAAAAGTTTTCATTAATGAGACACCTTAAAAATATGCACCAGTCCATTCATAGTCAAAACGGTAACTTGGGCCTTAGTTGTCAATATACTTAAATCATTAAATGATTTATTTATCAATAGCAATGTTTGTAAACTAATGGGAATTCTTTTCTTTAGCAAAAATTTGAGAACCAGACTCTTGGTCAAATGCAAGAAGCAAAGCACTTTTCAAGATAACATTGGCATGCGAAAAAAAACCCAAACAAACCAAAACCCAAACTACCAACAAACTCTATTTATTTTGCAGTAGTACATTGACCCTCACAGGAATGAAATTATGCGTTATCATTAAAAAGTTAACTATTAGTTATATCACTGCATTTACAATGGGAGGAAAATGACACAGCCAGGACAATCTGAAATCACATCTTCCTTTGTACAAAACTGAAAGATTACATAATTGTCAGAAGTTTGTAACATACATAGATACGCTTAAAGGCATCTAATATTTCATCCATGCCAAGAATAATTAAACAGAAAACGTTATTGTAAATAGTCTCACTAAACATAATTACTTTTCTATTAGAAATTTTTGTTCCTTGTTTATTATGCCTCTGAAGATGATTGCCATTAGACATTACAAAAATCTGATTTATGTTGCAGTTGATAGCAGACTGTAGTTCTTAAAGGTGAAATTAGAAAAATGCTGTTTCAAAAGGAGAAAGAAAAACAAGGCATTAGGTTAAATATTAATTTGAATACCTACAATAATGGGCATATATGCTATTTAAGGAGGTCATTATTGCACTGTGTAGTCAACAAGAGTATCGATTAGAATTTATTCACTACAAGAAGTCTCCAATCATTTTTAACATAAGTTTTTCCTCTTTAACAGTACCCTGAAGCTTGTCTTTTTCGTGGTCAATTTAGCAGCAAATTTGCAATTAATCATTTGTTGATTGCAATGAATGGTCTGTCGATAATATGCAGCTTACATTGCTAAAAGGGTTATACAGAGCTTTATTGTTTTCCTTTTGTCTTGGGAACACTTTGTCTAGCTGTGTTTCCTTGAATGGATTTTGAATAGATATTTTGAAGTAACGCATGCCAGTTTTAAAGAGACACCATGGACTTCTCTGAGAGTATTAATCAAGATATGCCCTAACTTTCTTCTGGCATTACAGTATTTGGACATCTGTTCTGACTCCTTATATGTGAAGCAGAAGACATTGGCATAAATGAAGGGTTTCATTATCTTAAATGTCATAACATTTGTTTGAATTACTTTGTGTAGATTTTAAATGCTGAAATTGTAATCTTGGTTTTTTATAGATTTCATTGTCCTTTCAAAAGACTATAAAAATGGAAGCCTTTTAAAAATTCCATCCATAATTCAGAAAGCATAATTTACAATTTATGCAATAACAGTGAAATTGCTGTAGATGATACTTTAGCAATTTCAAACAGTGTAAGTATTTTTACTGAAAGAAAACTAAGGGCAAAACATGCTTCTTACTCCAGAAACAGTGTTTTTGTCACAGATAATATATAAATGAAAGCCATTATGAAGTGCTCCTTTAGGGAATGTTGACATGGATTCATTTCTTTGGAAAGTTGTGGCAGCTTGAACTGCAACTTTCATTTTTTATAATATATTTCATGCATCTGGATAGGAAATCACTTTGAATACAAGGTACATAATGGAAAATAACAGAAGGATTAAATTCTGATCTCAGACTTTTGGAAAAGTTTGGAAATGTTTCATTTGCACTGATCTTTAAATTGCCTAAGTTTTTGTAAGTTGTGATTTTCATTAGCAGAACCAAAACACAGTAAAAGTAGGATTTAACTGATTCACATCTCCCTAATTAATGCTAGTGTTATAAAAAATAGTTATAACCATTAAAACATTCCTATTCCTAGGTAACTTCCCATGTCGTATAGATATGATATTTATGCTTGAGTATAAGTTAATATTAACTACATTTGTCTTTACTATAATTACAAGGATTACTTATTACAAACATTGGCAAGACAAGTGTCTGCTTACTGTGCAGCAAATTTGGGAATACTAACTTGTCATTTTGTATTGATTACATTATTTAAGTAGCTGAGCAAAGCAGCACTTTACAAACAGGTGCTCTTTGATTTGCAAATTCATAAAAATCTAGAAGCAACTTTCAGCCTACTACATTGTTGGTTTTTAAGGTGAAAAGTTGAAGGGTTATTTGAGTATGCTTTCATTTAGAACTGAAGATTTATTTAGAACTTCTGGCTCACGAAGCAAATTGAGTTTTTGTTATCAAAAAACAGTGTGGTCCTCCATCTGTAAAATATTTTTATAACATAACTATCTGCCCTGGAGTTCAGAGAAACTGTGCCATTCAAGTTGTTTGCAAGGAATTTTTATGGACCTGACTTTGACCATATGCTATAAGTGCAAATAAAAGCATAGTTTGCCATTTATGCATATTTATAATACCTCTCTTGCGCATACATGGCTGCATATTCCATGGCTTATTTCAAATTAAGAGCATTGCTTTAATGGATACTGGCTTCAGAGAAGAAAGAAACTAAAGAATTTCTTTTCTCACTCTGCTTCTTCCAGCCTCTGCACTACCGCTTGTGGTACCCTAGGCTGATAGTTTGGGGAATAACTCTGTAAACTACATAATTAATTTGGGGAATTGTACCCCAGTATTTAGTGTAAACAGCTTAGCATACTGGAAAATCATCTGTGTTGGAAATCCTGAGTAAATGGGAATTATGCAAGGAGTTTTTGTGCAGATATAGAATCCTCCCAAACAATTTGAGGCTGAGAATAGGATACTGATATAATATATTCAAAACTACCATGAAAGCTGTAAGTTGCTAAACAACCATGACGCACTGAGCCTGTCCAGATGGTTAAGCAAAAAGTATTATGCAAGTGCACACTTGGGAGAGGGAATTTATTTTTTTTTGCAAGAAAATTTAAGGAATTTCTCAGTTCAACTTCTCTAGACTTTTTTACTAGTCTTCTGCAAATTTGGATGTATGGCATGTAAAAGACAACAAAAACATTTCTTTAAACCTCTCTGAAGGATCAGTGCAGCACTTCTAAAGCAATTTGAACTTTTTTTTTTGAGGGGGAGGGAGTGGTGTCAAAATTTTGTATGTATGAAATCATAATAAAGGGGTTTAGTGCAGTTTCCAGGGTTTCTGATCACATCATGAACCAATATTTTTATTTTACAGTGAGATTGCTTTATAGTGTAGTATTGCATATAACAATAGTGAAATACAGAGTTATTAATTTCTAAAGTTGCTGGGTGTTTTTTCCTTTTCAGCTGAAGCCAATTTTATCTGCATATTAATTTTGTTAAAAAATGTTTACAGTTCTTAATTATTAGTGAGTTGGGTACAATAAAGAGCAATTTTTGTTGTCTCTAAGTACCAACACTCTGATAATAACCTGTAATTTATTCCCTTTATACCATATGATAGAACCTCTCTGTGGAATAAATAAATGTATTTAACCTTAAAGCCAGAGACTACAAAAATAGGTACTACCTCTATGTGCCGTACACTGGGTAGATAATCTCTGTAAAATGTTTTACATATTTAAATTATTTATTCAAATAAATTTATTCAATTTATTCAAGCTATAGAGAAAGCTTGATCTGTTTCAGGAGGAAAATGTATGTGACTCAATTTTGTAAAATTTGACTACACCTACCATAAACATGTGTTCATCTTTAGATGTATTTTGACACTTTTACATATATCCAAATACCAAGCTCAGAAAAGGCTTTTCATTCTATAAGCCATAGAATGTTTCATGTGTTTGGTTTTTTTTCTAACTATATGATCTTATCATCCCTACAGAATATCTTTTTCAGCCCCTAAATGCTCAGTAAGATGCCATCTAATTCCAGTTTTTAGTCCAGTTTGTATTTCAGATACACATTACTGCAGAGCCTGGGCTTTATTTAACTTGAGAGCAATTGATATCAAACAGCGTTTATATGAACTAATTCCATTAAGTTTTTGGGATAGCTGGTGTATTTCAGAGAATCTTAACTCTTTCTTTTTCATGGAAATATTGGTCATCACCATGTAGTATGGGATTGGGTTTTGCACTCCAGGAAGGAGTCTGGCCACTTATACTGTGTATGAAAACTAGTATACATTCACCTTTAAAGTTACAAATTTGAGTAACAATAGCAGTAAAAGCAGTGTGTGACCAGGGTGAACTGCTGGAGTCTAATCTTTTCAGTCTAATATCTTTATGAACAGTTTAGTTTCATTCTATTTCTGCAGTACCCTTTTAGATGCTCAGAGAAACCACTGTGGTGGGTATAGGCTTGGGATGACTGATTCAGGTGAATCTAGTTCATAATTCTTGGAGTCTTCTCAGTTGCCCAGTTATTTTCAAACTGCTGGTGAAATTGATTTGTCTCAGTTTAATGCAAAACTTGTCTATCATTTTCCCT
>NW_010202302.1:26655-63437 GCF_000695765.1 Mesitornis unicolor
CTGCTAAAAGGCAATCTGACTCTTTTACATTAGCTGTGAGCACTAGGGAGAACCAGGCCATGTGTAGGTACTTCCATTAGACTCTTCTGCTACTTTTTCAAAACTTGGAAGCCCTCAAAGCATGCTCTTCAGTTGCTGCTGTTACCTTTCCACAGCTGTGTCATACTTTGACAGACCCTTAAAGTCTGAACTGGATCCCAAGCGCTTACTGGTACAAGGATGGAAAGGAAGAAGGAAGTTTGAAGGAACTTCTGTCTAAGTCTGTGTGGGAATTAGGAAAGTTATACACTTTGCTAGGTCTGCAGGCCAAGACATATCACCAAATGATGGCAAGAACTGAAGGCTGAACTGAATATATTAGTCGTATTGATAGGCTCTGGGAACTTCCTCATCACTGGAGATACTTGGAATACGCAGGCCAGTGGTATTGGCAGGGGCTCTGCTTCTCCTGCAGGGCAGACAAGTTGTGGTAAATTTATCAGCTCAGGGGAAAAACAGGGGTAAAATAGAAGAAAAAGGCACTGACACTGATCCCAGAAAATTATGTCAGAGAGGGGAGGTCTTGAAGAAGATTCTGGGAGAAATTCCTGGAAGAGAGTTGGAGTTAGCTATAAAGAGCTGCTTGTCAAATAACGTGGAATGTACAAGTGAAAAATCCCGGTTTTTTTGTTTTGTTTTTTTTAAATACACCCCGAAGTTTGGCTCATATACCACAAATCAGATCGAGAAGATGATGAAGGTGAAGAATATAAATGATAATGCGATTAGAAAAGGTGAACAGGGTGATGCTAAAATCTTTCCAAGGAAGAACTTTGACACAAATTAAAAACACTTTAAAATGAAAGCCTGACTATGAGATGAAGAAAACCTGTTTCTGATAGCTGTGGGTCCGCTTAGTTGGAGATAAAACAGTTGAAGATAAAGACAAGAAAATAAAGTAGAAGGATTCAGAAAATATTTTGATCAGTGCAACACGAGAACAAATGCAAAAGTCAAGAAAGTTTCTTCTAGGTCTATAATAAAGAGCAAAGAGGCTATATGAAAGATGTGAGGGAGAGGTTCTTAAAAAGTTTGTCATGAATAAATGGAGAGAGAAAGAACAACTGCAGCTAAATAATCTAACATCTAGCCCTAATTTATGAGTATGTTGGAGGTTTTTATAAATTAATATTTGTCCAATAGAGAAGATAATAAATAATATTCTAATACAAAAATTTTAATTTCAAATTTAAAACATAATGAATGAGGAAAACAGTGACCTTTTTCAATTAGGAGAAAAATATTCTTTGGGAGTGTAAATCAGTGAGAGATGTTTCAGTAGTTTGCATACTTCTTATAAAAATAAATATCTGCTATGGAAACAAGTGAGTAACATAAATATGTATTAAAATTATAAGGCTCTGTTGCCAAGGCTTTGATTAACAAGTTATGGGAAGTTGCTATGGAGAAGTCAGGTGAACATTTATTATTTGATCCCTATCAAGCAAATGAGTGTATAAAATGGGTGATGATACAAGATTTGGCTTGAAACCAGTGAAGATTTCAGAGGACTGCTCAAACTGTTGCATTTCAGGGACAGCTTCATGAAGTTAAGAAGCTAGATGTGCTCAGCTCTTTGTATGATTAGTAACAAAAGATTTCCAAATGATGGTTCAGAACAAAAACTTGTCGACATGCATTTTGGAAGAACCTTTCCGAAAATACTTTTTCTTACTGTTGAGTATACTGGGAGGATAGAGCAATCATCCTTCCAGTTTAGACAACTAAATTAAGAGTCTAGAGAAAATAATACTGTAATGCCAACTTAATCAAAACTCGAAAAAGAAAATGCCCAAAGGGATTTGGGCTTTTTTTGTTTAGGTGTTTCAGGTTTTTTATTGGAAGAGTGTTTGAAAACCATAAATAAAAGTTTTCAAGACAATGCTTAAGCAATTATTCCTTATCCCAAATATGCCTTTTTTCTTTATGTTAAGTTTTCAGTGTGATGGCAATAATTAGTATTTAACAAAAAAAATGCTTAGCAGTCAATTTCTAGAGGGAGATTTACTCACTTTTCTCTCCTCAGAACTGCAGAAGTCATGGGGATGAAGGTCTAGGCATTCATTTCAAGCTAGACAGGCTTTTAGTGCAAACTTTGTTTCTGTACTTTTTACTGAAGATATCTGTGAGCCATTGCTGTATGTTTCTGAAGTACAGCTAAAGTAACAGCCAATTGCATTGTATTGCATTGCTCATATTGACTTTCAGTTTGAACTGTCCTTGATTGTGTTATGCCCAAACTTATTGTGCAGAATATTTTGCAACAATATCAACATAGTTCTTCATCAGCTGTTATCAGAAATGCTACTAAAGGTTTACCACAGAGATCTTTTTAATATGAAGATATTTAATACACTCTATATGGCTGTGTTGGCTAATTGCCATGTGATCACTTTTCTTCTTGTCTTTTTAGTGACCACATAAACACTCAGCATGGATCTAGAAGAACTCTTCTCTAGTTACAGTAAATTTAGGATGACCAAATATAAAGAAAGGAAGATGTGCTCAGTAACAGTGTATCCTCAACAGAGCTCATCTTACAGGATACATGTCCTCTGCATCATATTGAGTATCGGGGCACAGTTTGTTTTAGTCATCTAGTCTGATAATAGCCTAACTGCCTTATCTCCAGGTCTTCTTTGATGGTCCATGAATTTGATTAGTGACTTAAAAATATAGATACATAGAAATTTAGTGTCAGTTGCTGAAAACCAAAATACCTCCTCAAAGAAAATCCTTGAGATAGTAATACAAAGGCGTGTCTTACAAGGCTGATCTCTGGACTGGTCCCTACACAGTTGGGACATGTGGTCACCCTATGTGAACTGATTGATAGTAAATTATGATGAGTCAATTTATGTAAATGTTGTATGTTACAGAGTTATCAATAGGAAGAACATAGAGGTGGGTTGGTTGGTTTAGTGGGGTTTTTCGTATCTTTTCCTGCAAAATGGATTCCACTTTGTGTCTGTGAAGCATTTCCAGTACCAAATTATGTCAAGATTTGGTCAAGCATTGGAATGGGCTGCCCAGAGAAGCGGTAGAGTCACCATCTCTGGAGGTGTTAAAAAAAGTGTAGATGTGGCACACCAGGACATGGTTTTGTGGGCATAGTGGCAGTGGGTTGACAGTTGGATTTGATGATCTTGATCTTTTCCAACCTTGATGATTCTAGGATTTAGTGTCAGAATCTGAACAGAGATCTGACTTCAAATATAAATGGAGAGGAAATATGCTTATATTTGAAGGCCTGTTTTGAATATTTTGTTACAATTCCCAGACATACCATCCTCTGGTCTTTTGCCTATCATTTATAAATACTGTGTTTACTGACGTTTCATCCTGGGTTTAGAGATATTACCTATTTAAATGAATATTTAAAATATGAACTGTCACTTGACTTAGTAGTACACATACAGCTGAAATGTATTTAAACATGACCATCAGAGGGCTGGTTGTCAAGAATGTCACTGACAAAATGAACAGCGTTATCTTGACAGTTTCTGTGATTTTCTTGCAAAAGCAGGAACACAAGTTTCTCAGTTGTTTGGGTTTTTTTTTCCTCTGATTTTTTCTTAAAAAAGTGAATTATCATTATCTATTCATAAAGCTGTATCAAAAAGAGACTGAAATCTCTTCTTACTCTGACCTTCTCAAACTATCACCTTTCTCAGATATACTGACTCAGAATGTCAGTAGAAAATAAGATGACTATAACAACTAGTATTTCACCAAAAACTAATGTATTCATGACAATTTTCAGAAAATCTTCTACTTTGTCTCCCAGGTTATTGCATGTAATTTAATCAAAAATACCTGGGAGTCAAATTTGAAATGACAACTTGATTCAAACAAGGCAGGACCTTAAGCTTCTTCATTACTTTTTTCTAGTCACAGAATCACAGAATTACAAAAACACAGAATATTAGGAGTTGGAAGGGACCTCAAAAGCTCATCCAGTCCAACCCCCCTGCCAGAGCAGGATCACCTAGACTAGGTCATACAGGAACACGTCCAGGTGGGTCTTGAATGTCTCCAGAGAAGGAAAGTCCATAACCTCTCTGGGGAGCCTGTTCCAGTGCTCTCTAGCCATATTATTTGCTGGTCTGAGACTGTTGATTATTATGGGGTGTAAAATATTAAAACCAAAGGACTTATCTATTGTATTTGCTTTGTGTGTGTATGTGCAGATAGTGGAATGCATAATCATAAAGATATTTGTTTATTTAGAAAATAATTTTTAGTCTTAAGCCACTACAGCAAACATTTATTAATCTATTTCAATGATAATTTTTTGTACATCTGTACTATTCCACATTAATAACTGATGTGAGCTAACTGGTTGTTCAGGTTAGATTTGCATTCTGATCCAAAGATTACAAGTTGCTGAATTATCCTTTAAGCTTCCTAGCCTTGTGGATCCATTAAACCTTAATTAAAGAAGCATCTTAGAAAAAAATAATCAGACCATTTATATCCAGAGAAGATGCACATTGGTCATTTGTTTGTTCACCAGCATAAAAATTATTATTTAATGGAAATTTTAATCACAGCAAGCTTATAGATAGACATATATTAAATGCATTAATCTTTCTATAAGGTTATTCACAATGTATAAGGTTACTCCTCGGAAAAGACTGCTTCAGATTGCTTTCCGGTAATGCTAATACCCATTAAAAAGATGAATATATATGTGTGTAAGTCAATCATAAGGTATTAAAGAGGTATAGCAACTTAAGCTTCTTTTCTTCTTGGCAGGTCACTTTGAGAAACGTCCTAGTTCAATTAAAATATTTTTTCCATTTCCTAGGGCAGATTCAGATATGCTTTGTCTGTTCTCTATCTTATCTTCACTGTCAGGATTTAAAACAAACCTGAGTGAGATATAAGAAGGATAGTCCAGCTACTTTAAACTCTGAACAGGTTCAAATTAAGGGTGTATATATATATATATATATGTGTATGTCTGCATGTTCATCACACATATGTCCAGGTTGAAGCGTCTTTTTACAGTGCTGTAGAATTTAAACTGGGATAAACTGCATCTTGTGTTCTTCAAACACCCCTTCCCTCATCTCTACTTTCAAAATGCTACAGTAGTGGGTGGAAACCATCTAAACTAGAGAGGCACACAAAGGAGAACAAAGTGTGGTAGTTTTTTTTCAGATTAGATTATTGATACTGTGAAATGAAAGTTCAGAGAAATTATCATGCAGGCTATTGTTATATATTGCATATGGCATGTAAATGACTAAAATATCATATCTTTAAATGAAATAAAATATTTTAGAATAGTAGTATACAACTGAAATACTCATCTTCTCAGAAACACAAAATTGTCTTATTAGTTACTTATTTCTCTTTTTAAATGCTCTGTATTCAGCATTACTTTGTGCACCAGCATTGATTTCGATACAAGTGTTCCTGAAAAAAGTCTCCATTCTTGGGTGCTTTGGTGAAAAATATCACAATGCTTTAAATATAAAATAAGCTTTGTGACTGAAGCATAGATGTAGTGAAATGTGCTAGTTTCATATTACAGTGATCTTGTAAGACCTTCCTCCTCCTTTCACCTTGCAACTGGCCTGACAGCACTGTATCTCGTGAGATTATTATTAATAATAAAGCTCTTGCAAATTTTAGACATGTTTTTTGTGCACTTAGGGGGTATTGCTTTCTAAACTAGAAAATATTTAGATTCATATATAGTACCACTGAAAAAAAAAGTTTCAGGCTAGCAAACATATCAATTTATTAATATAAATTCATAAATAATGCCCACAGGTAGTATTAATTACGAACCAGTATCTGACTGTCAAATGACCTTTCTAAAAAAACCTGCTCACTTATTACCTTGCTGAGTAATACAATGAATCACGTGAGTTTGCTTTACTGAATCCTGAGTTTTCTCTATTACATCAGTTTTTTAATGCAAAAATCATTTCTCCTCTTTTACTGGCCATCCACAATATGAGGTATCAGGAGGGTCAGCCTATTAAAGTGACAGTATGCAAACAATATTCAGCTTACCATGCATCTGGATATTGCTCTGTTTCTCAGTCTAGTTAACTAATGTGGTTTTAATGTAGTTTGTGACACAAAAAAGAAATTACTTCTCCATTGTCCAATAACAGTTGTATGCTCTAAGCAGGTTAGACTAGATGTCTCATTTTAAAATGGCTGAATGAAGTCCACTAAAATGAAGCCTATCAGGGATGGCATCTGGTAATTCCTGCAGCTCTTAGGAGACAGAACTTGCACTCCCACCCACTCTCAAGTTCCTATGACTTTTAATTCTTTCAGTTATTTTTCATTTACTTATACAAGGATGCATGCTACTGTCTTAACAGACAAAAGATGATAGACATTTGGAAGACAGAAAATTCAGTGTAGTTTTGCTTTTTTTTCTCTTTTTCCCCCTAAAAGAAATGATTATTTTGCTAACATGCAACCAGCATGGGCTGGTTTCAGATTTCCCTGTAGTATGGAGTTATGGTTGGAAAGAAGTGTGTGCTAGGAAGTCCCAAGGACTTTGTCCATTGGACTCAATTAAGGGTTCAAAACAGCAATTAGGCAGAATAAGCTGAAGAAAGCCTTAGCAGCTTCCCTACTTTTGAGCTTGTCTGTGTATAGTTACTACTCCGGGTTGCAGTCTCTACTAATAAAAATAGCCTTTCAACAAATTCTGTATGAAGTCAGTCTGATGTGTTCCTGTCTTATGTTGTGCCTGTCAAAATGAGCTTTGTGTATTATTATTTTTTTTCCCCCCACCTCTCAGCTCATTAAGTTAGTTGATCCATTTTGGAGTCAGAAAATGTTCAGGCAGGGGAAAATTTTTATCAAATCAACCTTGCATGGAAACAAGGGCCTGTTTGCCATCTGCAGTGGGCATTGATCCCTAGCTTGTTTGTGCCTTGCATTTGTTATGCATGAGTAAGCACATTAGCCTTTTCATTTCATTCATTAGACAGTTAGTCCTTGATTAGTGTTTCCTAGTTTCTCTCAAATATGCTACTACTCCTTTATTTATTTTGTCTTGGGTCTGTCTTTTCTTTTGCTTCAGTGTGTAGAAAATCAACATTTAAGCACAAGGGTAGCCCTTTTATTTCTTTTTCGTATGGAGCTGGTTAACAAATATATTTTACTAATGTTGGCACATCTAATGTCAGGATGAAGTATGAATGATGGGTCTTTCTAATGTTAACAGAGTTATTATTTTAGTTCAGCTGGCAGGCTTTGTTTAGAAGTGTGATGTCTCGGGCTTTACTGTCAGCTTTATTTCATCCCTCTCCAAGAACTGTGGGATCACTGGGATACGTGTGGATATTTGCCTTATAAAGTTGCATTGTGCATAAAAATAAACTTAAAGTAATGATGAGTGCAGTTTGAGAATATAAAACTGAAAGTTTCAGGTGACAGTTTGGATGACAGGACAGAGGAATAAGGTACTTTGTGACGAACAACAGTTCGTTCATTAGGGGTTTGCTGTCATTTCCTTGGAGAACAGTCAAATGTTAAATAGCAATTCTATTCTTAAAGATAATAGGAAAATAAATAAATAATGCTGTGATGTTCATAAAGCAACAAACTTCTTTGGAAACTACAAAATGAGATCATGAATAAAGGGAATATTTCAATTGAGTCAGTACATTTAATGATGCCACTAAGTGATTTTATTTGATAAGTGTTCATAAGTTTTTCCTAAAAATTCTGTAGGATGCTATATCATTATGTAGGCAGAGTGTGTGTAAACTCTTGTGACTTATATATTGCTCTTTTATTCATAATCTTAAAAGTTTATTTAAATGTTACCAATCTGAACAATCTTTGACACAATATTAAAGTTCATACATTTATTTTTTCAAAGTAACTTAGAGTTAGTAAACCAAACCAGAAGGTTGGACTGGTCTGTTTCCAGAGCATGCCCTTATTAACATACTAGTAAATAAAAACTGTTTAAGTCATACAGTGGTGCAGCCATTTTTGATGTTATTTAGTACCTATATATCAGCACTAACTACTTGCTTATTATTAGAGAGTTATATTAACATCGATTGATTTAAATAAAAATAACATTTAAAAAAATATTTTAATCATGTTTGGAATTGACAATAAGATAAAATTTAAGTATTTCATTTTGCTTTTTCCCCAAATGCTAATTCTCATTGTTTGAAAATAATATCAAACATTGCCAGATACAGACTTCATATTGCATTTTATATTTCTCTCAAACTCTTAGTTTTTATATTTCCATAATTTTTTGAGTTGGTAAATAATGTATTTTTTCTTATACTCAACAGTTGATTGCAGTGATAGTTTTATTTGCAGTTTTTGTCAAACTGTTTACATGGAAACTGGAATTCATTTAAATTTCTTACTAACAGAACTAACTCTTCTTATATTTATAGTCTTATATATATATATACAGCATTTTAAGACATAATTATCAAAACATGTTCGAAATGGTTTTCTCTGTGTTTACTGTCTTCTGCAAGACTGAAAAGTTGGTACATTTCATGCTCTCACACCTTATCTAATACATACATTAAAAGATGAAAAAACTTTTTACTTTCTTAATTCCCAGTTTGTAAATTTTTAATGATTGGTATGTGAAATAAATATTACATGATCTGGAATGAAGAAAACGTTATTTCTGTACCTACACAGGAGATGCTCTGAAAACTGATTCTAGCACATCAGTTTCAAATATTCTGTTTTCGGCAACTGCCACCAACACAATGGTTTGATTCTTTTTTAAATGTTATACACATATAAGTATTTCATACAACTATTTCATCTCACATACATGTTCTTTAGATGTAGTATTAGCATGATTTACGACATTTTAGAATAGTTTTATAAATTATGTTTAATCTAATTAACAGACTTTTTAAGATCAATAATCTGTTTTGCTCCCACATGATTTCACACCCTGACATGGAGCAAATGGGACATCTCTTGGTGTTTATTGCAAATTTCTACCAGATTTTAGAGAAAGCTATTGAATGGCTATATGCAAATATCAAGGTATATAACACTGTTGAAGCTATCGCACAGCTTTACTGAAGGAATAGATTTTATAAAATGTATTTAGTATTTCAACAAAAAAGAACTCTATGAATGGTCTTATTGTAAACCTTCACTGGATCTGGATGATGTTTGCTATGCAGAAGTTGAATACACTTTCAGTAAACATAACTATCATGTCCAATTTGTAAAATGGAATACTAGAGACTGTAATAAGTGTAATAAATTACTAAGTTCTGATATATATCTCATGCTTGGAACAGTGTACCTGTAAGCTTTCTAAATGATAAGAGTATTGCTCTTGTTGAAAATGACAGTTCAGAAAACACCTTACAAATTATTTGCCTTGTTTACAGTTTTGGTCTTCTGTTTTGCAATTTTAGTGTCATGATTGATAGACTTATGGTTTTCTTTTTCCTGTTAGGATGCTTCAATTGCCCACAGATTCCATATCATGAGAGAAAAACATCCAGAGAAGTTCAACAGTAGGTAAGAATCTAAAAGACTTTGCATATGAAAAGATTATTTCCGTGTTATTAAGGTATGGTCTGTGAGGGGTTAATTTTTTCACAACTTTTTGTAATATTGATTCTTATAAAAGAGAGGAAATTTATGCATTTTATATTAAGTATATGCTCCCAGACTGCCTGTAGTGTAACTGTTTTATATCTGGTATTTCAACTGAAATGAATAGCATTATAAATAAACTGTTCTCACATGTGAAATGTTTGACTGGTAAGACTAGCATGGGCAAGATGATGCATTGTGGTATCTGAGGATCCCTGAATTGACACTTTGCCATTAGGCACTGAAGAACACTTATTAGACAGCTGCAGATGGCAATCCTTATGTTTTGTTCCCACATATACACTGGTACATTGACAGGGGGCTCTTCCATATATACTCTTAGTAAGGGCAAGTGAATGCCATTTTACACATAAATGCTTTTATAGTTAAACAGCTTTGGATATGTAAAAAAGTCAGGAATGAGACTTTGCATCTGTTGCTTGTGTTGCTTTTGAATTTGCAATGTTATCTCAGAGCTGTTCTGGAGATTAAAAATGTATTGCAACTTGTTCTGTAAATTCACCCTCTTTCAATATCTGGTTTGTTGAGTAGATAATATTCATAACGCAATGCCTGTGTTTGTCTCTTCTTATTTAGGTAATTTAGCACGTAAGTTATGATGGGTAAAACAACATTTCTGAAACATTAATTAATGTTTAAAGGCACATGGGAAGAGGAAAGGAAATATGAAGTTACTGGGAACGAACAGAGACTATCTAGAAAGAATGATTAACACAGATGTTTTGTCACTGTGGGGCTATCTATAGACTTTAGTTTTCCGTGGAGGTGACCTGGAAAGTCTTGTGTAGATGCAGATCTTCATAGAACTTAGGATGATAAAATAGGCTATTTGTGCTGTCGTCTTAGAGCTGTACAGAATTATATTTGAATATGTTTGAATATTTTCTAACATCTTACTGTTTCCATGTTCAAAGTATAAATTTTACATTTAACAGTCAGAGATAGGGGTCTTTTTCTTAAATATTCAATTTGTTTAGCATTTATGCAATGACATACTATGAAGCAGAGTGTATGTTTCTTTTTGCGTTCCAAATGTTTACATAAACACTTATTTTCTATGACCTCCTCTTCTACCTCCAATGCTTCTCATTCTGAAAAGATAAAAATATGAAAAGATCTGAACTTAAGCCTGATCTGCACATCTCAGTGTGCTACACTTGTTAAAAAAACTAGAGATATTGGACATTTAGCAAATGCAGATATTCTAGGCCCTGAAGATGAAGCTAGTTTATCAGTGGTCTTACTGCATATTTTCAGCAGTTGGCAATTATAATTTATAAAAAGCTCAGCTAATAACATGAGTTTCAGATCAGATTTCATGTCACAATAAATCATATGCCATTAATAACATCTGCTAGCAGACTCACCTTGAAATTCATCTATATTTTAAGGAACCTGATGTTTCTAACATTATCTTAAGGAAATTAATTACAAAATACATAGTTCCAGTCCCTATGTGCTTTAGTACTGTGATATTGAAAGAACTTGAAAAAAGCAGTGATTCTCTGGGTACTGAAAGACTATTCAAAAAGATTATTAATTTCTAAAAAAGAATGTAAAGACTTGAGCAAAGTATTGTAATGGAGACTGATGTTTTAAAATGTTTCTTTTGTGTACTGCGGAAAGAGGAAAAAAAAGTGGATTTCTATTTTTGTTAAATAGAATTTTCCAAATTATATTAGTTCACAAATAGTTTGTTCCACTAACAATTATTTGCGTGTGGCAACACTCCATAATATGATGCAGCAGTGTTTTCTAGCAGTGTGTGAAAATAAAACCCTTTTTTACATGTCTGCTTAACCACAAGACTTAATTCACTAGAATTTTCTGTGCAATCTAAATGATTTAGGATCAGCAAGTCCAGCTTAAGTCATAGTGGGCTCCGTATTTAATAACACTTACTCATTTGAAAATCCTACTTTGTCACATGTGATTTAAAAAAAAAAAAAACACAAACAAAAAAACCCCACTTTTGTAGTTTTTTGTTACTTTTCCCTTGCCTGATTTTTCCAAGGTTTTGAGTTCGCACAGCTATCATTGAGTTTTGTAAAGCAGGTCCATGTGCTGGGGTTCTACTCTGAAAATGAACGTGTAAAAAGTTTCCTCTCTAAAGAGAAACTTTAAGTTCATACTGTGTGCAGAGGTTTCTTGAAACCCAAGGGTGTTGTATTTGCTTCAGTGAAAGAAGTTTAGGTTAAGTTTGAGGCTGGAGAATCTTTTGCTTTAAATCCTGGTAATGACCCTCAAATCCCTAAGGACATTCCTTGACACACTGGTCCGAAGTTTCATGTGTAAATAGAGCATACCAACATACAAACTCCTGACACATTGTACTTGTGTGTGCAAGCAGAATCTTTCCACACTTGCTTACCTTCTCAAAATGAAGATGAGAGCATATCACAAGGCTTAGAAGGACATTTTAATGACTACAAGCAAATACTGTAGAAAGCTTTGGGAAGTAGGTGACTAATTATTAGGATCTCTGACACATTTTGAAACTGTGCAGTGTTCATAGATTTTGGATGCAAAGACTTAATTTTACTGGCATTAAAAACAGAAATAAAGAAAGAAAGAATGAAACAAGCAAGCAAAGATGTGGATTTCTAAACTGCCTAGAGATATATAGTCATTTGGGTCTTTGGAAAATCTAAGATTAAGTATATGTAAATAAATACTCATTAATTAAAAATCATTATCACATTATCTTGGTTTTTTTCCCTTAAGTCTTCAAATGACTTAGCATCTACCTTGTGACATTTCTTTCAATGAAATACCTGATTGTTCCAGATTCTTTCTAAATTGAAATCAAGTCTCTTTGTCAAAAAGAGCTTCTGTGTTCAGAAGCTTAAATTTCTCTGAAAAACGCTTGATACATATCTTAATCACTTGAAAATGTTATGCTTGTAAGCTGCAATATGGAATAGCTCCATACTGTTTTCCAAATATGGCTTAGCATAGATGTCTAACAGAGATATTAAAATATTCATTACTTGGTCCTAAAAATGGATCTGCAGGAGAAGAATTTTTCCTCTGGTGATGGTCAAATGGAAAAATATGGAGGTGAGAACACAGTACTTTCCCCACCTCTGTCAAAAGAATGAATCCTAATATGCCATTTTAAGTAATCTTATATTCAGTTCATTAGCACACATTATACAAAATCAGTACTGACATTGCATTAAATGTGTTCATAAACCCCAGAATCTCAGCTGTTACCTGCTCTGCAGTTCTGAAGTCCTGAGAGCCCTGAGCTTGAGAAAGGAGGGTTTGCTTCCCAGCATCTCCTGCCTGAGAGTAGGGTCAGATTTTCCAGTTTCAGTGTGGAAGGCCCAAGTTAACCCCAGAGAGGAGAAAACTTGCAAAAGACGACATTTTGAGTAACAGTATCATTAAACTAGGACATACTGTTGAAATAATGATTCATTTAGGCCAAAATGCCCTGCAGGGAGATATGTGTAAACATCATAGATTCGATGCTGGGAATAACAGATGTATGAGTTGTGTGACTGGAATATACACATGGAAACAAAGAAAACTTTCAACAAAAAATAATTCAAGTTTTTATTAACTATTCTTAAATAATATTTAGTTAAAATAAGCATGCTAATTTGACTCTTTGGCACCCGGTAATATACAAGATATTTCTTAGTCTCAGCAAACCAAAGCAGGATTTATAAATTGCATTTACAGTCTTAAGTATAACTTTCAGATTTTCAAACATCAGTCTATTTTCCTTTTTTATGAAGAAGAAACTCTAAGCAGAAATAGTTCCTATTACTAGCAACTTGATTTGTATCATGTTCTTGACCATGTATTTTTGAGATTCCCTCTCAACTTAATTATGCTTTTATTTTGTGCCAATATCTATGCATCTAATCACTAAGAAAATTTTTAAGTAATAGAAAGTACTGATTTACTCGATGCAAGTGATCTCCAAAATAATAAATGTTCTTTTAATCAATATGAATAAAGGAAGCTATGCTTTTGTTTCGACCTACATGTTATGTGACACAGGTATAATGTGTAAAAGCCACATAAAGAAAAGGTGGGCGAAGTGGCAGATAAATGAATTTTTAGGAAGTTTTTTTTATGTGTCCCACCTTGAGTACTGCACTATACAATGTAGCTGTCATAGTATCATATCTTGACTGACCTCAAAAAAAAAAATCCTGTCATGCAAACACTGTTACTGTATTCAAAAACTTTATCATAAAAGATTTCTAATCCAGCTTGGCAGAAAAGAAGCCAGAACACAGATTTTCCACTTGATTATTTGAAATTCCCCAAAGCATTTGCTGTTGAAAGCAAGTACTAGTTCCAGTTTGGTGACTGAATGCCACATACTAGAAAAGACCAGTACTTTCTCAATTTCTTTGCATAGGGCAAATACCGCTTAAAAGCAAAATAACTTGCCATGGGGTGAATAAAATGCTCCATTCTCAGATGTGCTTAGCCTTTGTTTTAAAGTTGGCTTATTTTAGCTTTGAATTGAAAAGTCAAAATGTTCATTTTGAATAGAACAAAACTATTTTGATATTTTCATTATTCTTCCAGTTTTTCAGCTTAAGTGATAGTCTCTTGAGTTGAGTCACAACTGCATATTTGCAGTAAATATACACTGATCATCGACACAAAATTCCTAACTTGAAGACATTTCAGTCTCTTTTCTTCAACGTCTCCTCCCTTCCTGGTTGTGACTGAGCCGAGAATGCTTATAAAGAAGACACTGTCCCCACAGAGAGACCAGATTGCAGACATCTGTTACCTGTCCCATTGAACCCCCAGGTTTCTTTTCACAAAAGGAAAAGGCTCCAGGGAACAATACCTCTGAACTCAGGCAGTCTTGCTGCAGTCATAGTCATCAGCAACACAAAGTGAAAACATTTGTGAGAGTGTGAAATATTTTCACATGAGCAAAAGATGGCTTGTAGTTAGACAGCTTGCTCTGCCTAGCTCTTGGTTATAATGTTTATAGACAGAAAGGAAAAAAAAAAAGAATGAACATGATCTTTTGTCAGACTTCTAAAATGTAGTAGTTCATCTTTAGAATCTAAAAATGTCTGAAGTGTTAATGCATGCTTGAGTTTACTGAGCTGGGACAAAAGAAGATACTTGGAATATAATGCTGATTCAGCCTACCTATGTCTCTTGCCTACAGAGAAAAATGATAGCAGTGAGCATCTGCAGTATCTGTACCTCTCTCGGATACAAGATTTCACATTTTTATCATTTCTCTAGAAAATGCTAATGGTCTAAGGCCCTCTGCTTGAGAGACTTCTTACTCTCTTAAATGTTATTCTGTAGTGACTGTCTGGGAGGCTGGTGTGGTTGGGGAGCCTTAGGTTCCGACTCATGAGGACTAGAGGCAGTGTGCTGGATAAAATATATTGTAAGTAGCCATCCTTAGTCCTGAGAATCCCCTGTAATTTCAAAGTACATCTTAGAAAGCAGCGCTCTGTATCAGACAGACCCTAAGCAGAGCAGTGAATGTATGTTTGTATGCCCAGGGTCCAGAATTGTCCAGTTCATGACTGCAAGACTGAAATGGAGTCAGGTTTTTTACTGTTATAATGGTAAGGGCTATCTGTTTATTGGGCACTTCCATTGGAAAGAGCTGTCTTGAAACACCCTTCATTCTGCACTTTTAAAATCAGACAAGTAACTGAAATATGTACTATTAACATTGACAAAATATGGGAATGTTTTTTTCTTTAAGAAAAGTTCTGTATTGTAAATATATGTAGTGATACCAACTTATTCAAGAAGCAGTTGCTTTAGAAGTAAGCATCTAGTAAGATGTATAGCTGTATTGAAGAGTGAAAATCATTGCATTGCATTGCATTGCATTGTCTAGGATAATGGATTGTTTACCATGGTGCACAATCATATAGGGAGAATGGCCCGGCACTCTTCCTACAAGTAACAAACTGTTGATTCACAATGGGTCTGTCCATATGCTATAGGCCAAGGTCAATAGAATCTGATTCTCTTCAACCGATTTCAGGCTGCTAAAGAGATTTATTGAAGATGATGTTTCATTACTCAAAGTAGGTCACTGAACCTGTTCTATGGATTGAAGTACCCATTGGATGTTCTACACATTCTTTAATTAATTAAAACTATTGCCTTTTATTACAATACGGTAAAGGCAAACTTCACTATATAGGAATTAAATCTCGGTCTCTTCCACTGTCTAGTCACACCATTTGAAATAACAATTAATAATACAATGATAGAAAAAGATTTCTGACTACTTTAATTTTTAGTGAAGTCACATGTGAAGAGAGTCTATAATACAAGAGACATTGTAACAAAACTACTGAACTACAGCCTGCTATTTATTGCTTGCTGATAAAGTATGGTCAGGTATTTCTATAAAAATGAATAAGGTTACTTTCCCTGATTTTCATGAGCACACACTAAATAAAATGCGTTGTGATACAATTAGTTTTTATCAAATATTGCTTGCTTTTTTGGAGTGGACGGCTTATTTTTGTAGTCAGAACTAATCAATACTAACAATGTAAATTTGCAGCTGATTCTCAGATTTCATTTTGGATCAATTAGTCTTCAAATCTCTGAAGGAAATGGCAAGTCTTTACATAAGTTTCATGTGGATATAGTTCATGTTTACAACAGATGCTGGGCTTTATAAGCAGTTAAGCAGCAGCCATTTCTAATATATATTGCAAAACGAGCAAAACCTTCTTTCAAAATCCAGTCAAGGTTGCTAAGTGGCCACAGCACACTTACGTATAATATTATTGACAATATCCAAGCCATTAAAAGCAATGAAATGAATTGTTAAGGAATACATTTTACACTTCCTATTTAATAAACATAAACACATTTTTCTTTAGTACAAAGAAATTAAAATTTAATCATGACATGAAAACCCTTAGTCTGAACTGTGAGTGCTTTATGGGGCTGGTTTTTTTTTTAATCCTTTAATTCCAGTAATTAAGCCCCTATTTTTAGAGAATGTTGTTATCCAGGCATATACTACAGTACCCAGAGATAATGAGGAGAGCCCAAATACTCCTTTAGTGCAGCATAGACTGACATGATATACAGCATGTGCTTTTACTTGTCTTGTGCTTTGTCACAAGAAATTGGGTCCTAGATTTGCCTCAGATTCAGTGTCTTACAACAGAAATACCCCAGACTTCCAAGCCTACACCCTGAAATTGCAGATTAGTTTGTATCACATTAGAGAGACTAAGGTGATTGGAAAGAAAATTAAAAATTTAGTAAATCTTCCAAACCCTTTTAGTACTACTGTTCAAAATGCATTTTTAATACACTATCAATATGCCAGCCTCTGATTAAATAGCCTATAGTTCTTATCTTTGCTAATTATATAACTGATTTTAAGTACTTAATGTATCTAATAAAGAGCCTGTGTCACTGTCTCCATCACTTCAGATCACTTCCTTTTTCCTTTTTATTCCGTTTGAATGGAGTTTGTCTGGATCATGACTATGTATTTTCATGTAAATTATCAGACTGCTTTCTGATCTGATTTCAAGTCTTATTTTTGTTGCAGTGGATTAAATAGATGTTTCTAAGAAATATACAAATCTAGACATATTTCCAAAGTTATAGTAGTATATAGCAAAGTAAAATTTCTGTATCTTACAAAATTAAACCAATCCTGTGGATATCCCTTAGGTAAAGTACTTATTGACTTCTGAGTCCAGCAGAGGGCTACGAAGATGATGAGGGGACTGGAGCATCTCTCTTATGAGGAAAGGCTGAGTGACCTGGGTCTGTTTAGCCTGGAGAAAGAAGACTGAGAAGGGATCTTATCAATGCTTATAAATACCTAAAGGGCAGGTGTCAAGAGAATGGGGGCAGACTCTTTACAGTGGCGCCCAGTGACAGAACAAGGGGCAATAGGCACAAATTGGAACACAGGAAGTTCTCGCTGAACATGAGGAAAAACTTCTTTACCTTGAGGATGACAGAGCACTGGAACAGGCTGCCCAGAGAGGTTGTGGAGTGACCTTCTCTGGAGACATTCAAAACCCGCCTGGATGTGATCTTGTGCAACCTGTGGCAGGTGAACCTGCTTTAGCAGAGGGTTGGACTAGATGATCTCCAGAGGTCCCTCAATAGAAAAAGCAGAATATCATTGGACGTAAAAACTATTACCTAGTAACTGGAATTTATTAAGCTTGGAGAGTCTTCAAATTATATCCAGTTTCAATCCCTGGAAGTGTGCTTAGGCATGTCGACAATTAATATTGTTCCTTAGGTTAAGAAATTAATACATTACTTTAACACCATATTGAATTTACATTGAATGTTTTCCTGATGTGCCTAAAATTCACGACGAGGGTATCATTTGAATCCACATGACATAGGTAGATGAGGTAAAAGCTGCCTAGGATTTTGATTTAGTAGTCAGAGGAAGAGACTGTCTGTTAGATTTGCCTTTTTTTGTTCAAATTAGACTTGGGGAACAGCTGCAAGTAATGTGGTTTCCTGGTTCTTGAGAACCTTTCAGTTATGCTGTTTTTAATAAAGATTTGTCCATATGAGGAACAGCATGGTCTGTTAACCTTTCTTGCAGCATGCTATTTCTGAGCCAATTATGAAGATGTCTAAAGGCATCGAATGCTCTTTGGAACAGTAACTTGTGATTTGGGAGTATAATGGCCAACTGAAGAACTTTCTCTGTGGTTAGAATATTTGTGCCCACAATATATTAAAAACAAGGACAGCATTGACTTTTTTATGAGCTAAATTATGTCTTGGATTTTTTTCTTTTAGTCATGATATATTAATAACTACAGTAGCAGCAGAAGTAGCAGAAGATTCTTAAGTGATTTGGATTTTGATAGTAAAGCCTTGAAGGCTATGTTAAGCTGTCAATCTAGTTCTTTATCAAGGTTTTGTTGATGTTCAAAGAAAGAAAAAAAGTGTGTTAATCAAAGAAATATGTTCTACTTGCTAGTATGAGGCAGCTGACAACTCACTCTGAATGAAATCTTCAATATATTTAGCTGCTTTGATTTCATAGCAAATTGCAGTGTTAATGTTCTGTAAAAGTGATTTGGGAACATGAATTTAATTATCAAATTTTTATGGACTTCTAAAAATTAAACCTGAGTGGATTGACCTAAATAAGTAGGGCTTGTGCTTAAAAAACAACTTGCAGTAGCAAAGCTGCACAGCAGCTATGCCACTGCAACCATAACACTATTTTTATATTGGCTTCATAGTGAAGGCACACTCACCAAGGAAGAGGGACATCAGGGTTCAGATCCCCCTTCTGACAAAGAGCAATCAGACACACTCTCTCACTTACTTAGAAAGTGTTTTAATCACTAAATAACAAAAAATGCAACTACAAATGCAGTAGTTGACAATGGCAGAAACAGAAAACAAGTAATCAGATGGAATTTGATGCCGTCACCAGGTCGCCAGTGCATAAACCCTGTGAAGATGCATTTTTGTATTATTTAAAGTCTGGTGAAAGACTAAGTTTTTAATTACTAATGTAATTTACCCACTACTTTATTGACATGAACAAAATCAGTATAATGGAAACTGGACACACCTGCTACAAATGTAATGGTTTATGTGTAGCATACTGGTATCTGCATACCAGAATGAGAGATTCTCAACTGGTTTCGTTAAATACAGCATAAGAAAGCAAATGTAATCTAAAGTATTTGCAGTCTGGCATATTTCAAAAGTGTACACAGCAGTCTTCCTTATTTCTGCCAAAGCTCCTTTGACATCACCTACAATGCCCAAAGACACTAAAACTGTAGGATAAGGGTATATAGGCATGATGCAAACAGTCCCTGTTGGAGAGACATGTTAGTCAGACACAGTGAGCGCTGTCAAAGAGAGAAGTACTCAGAATTACAGAAAGAAAATGCCTGTCAGTGCTGCTCTGAACCTTCTCTGACTCTGCCAGTTTAGCAGAATCATTCATGAACAGTCACAGCTGACCTCCTGCATAATGAGCTGCCGATCTACTTCTAAGGTGGATGGCCCTGCGAAGTCTGCATGGAGCAGACCACCACATATTCTGTGATTTAGAGTAGATTTAGACTACCTCAAGCATGAAGCAGTACGCTATGGCTGTCTTGCTTGTGTTTCCAGAGCCATTGCAGATAGCACTAGCTCTGCAATCCTGGAAGCATGCTCCATTACACAGTGGAGATGCAACTGAAGTATGGGATAAAACATGTGCAGTGGTTGAGTACACTGGCTCACAAGCTCGTGGCCACCAATCTGCCACATTATACAAGCCTCTTGATCCTTACCAAATGTTTTTTAGCTGTCTCAAGTGAAGGAAGATGAAATTTTAACTTATAAGTCTGTTCTTGCTAAAAGACACATACATATTTTGCCTACTTTTTCCTTCCTCTGACATCTTGTGACTTCCCTTGTTTCTCTTTCTGCTTTTGACTCTTTTTTCCCTTGCCTTTCTTGACTTTACTTTGTTCCTTCACCTTATAAAATAATCAAGGGTACACATTTCAACAAAACTACAGTCTTGGTTAAGAAGGATTTCAATTTTTATTATAAAGATAAATTAAGAGCTGCTTAATGCTCATGGTTTAGTATTTTAATAAAAAAGGAAATGGAGAAGCTGACAGAGCAAGAGGGAAGTGCTTTTCAGCCATGTCTCTTACTTGAAGTCTCAAGTGTTGCTTTGTTTGGTCTATTTATTATTTTTTCTGAAATCTTTATTATATAATGTCTATCTTTTTCATAATGCTTTTCTTCCCTATGAAATAATAAGATGGTGTACAGCTGCATGTGGTGTACACTTCTACTAGAATACTCTTTGTCAGTATAAAGTCAAGTAATCAAACCATAAGTATACCAATTTAGTGCCCTGAACTTGTAGCACTCTAAAACCTGTATCCTGGAAGAGGACGTATTCAGATTCTGTGCCAAGACTGTGTACAGTACAAATTCTGAGAGCACTTCTAGAGATGCAGTCTTCTTTAAAAGCATACAGAAATGAAAGCGCAACGCATCCTGTAAAAAGTGGGAAAGTGACATTAAGGTTTAGAGAAGTGTTCTTTCCTCACTAAAGTCTGCTCAGAAGAATGAGGCAAAGTATCTGCACTACTGCAGACTAAATATGCTATGTGCTGTCTTATCTTTCTAGAATTAATCACTTCTATGGTTTTTTTTGAGAACGCTCTGAAATGCCGAACTGTGAGTATGATATTGTTCTATTCTCCAAGAATTTAGGGAATAAGCCCAAACCTGTTGGGAAAAATATAAAAAAGTAGTTTTAGTAGGTCAGCCAATGTTTCACTGAAATCCTGATCTATCTGAGCTTTTATATTTTTCACATTTTCTTACAAGACATGCTTTTAATCTTCACATTTATAAGTTAAAAAATGCAGAGAGGTAGAGTCTATCATAAAAACATTGACTTTATGGTTTGTTTCATTAACTTAAGTACTGTCTTGTACATTAAAATTAAGTGGCCTCCCTATATTTCAGACTAGTTGTCTTATTTTACAGAGTACTGGTAATGTCCCATGTATAGTATCTCAGAATATTGGACTTTTTTGATGGGTGGATAAGCCTTATCCACAAGCCACAGGAGGTCAACATTTAACTGTATCAAATAATACTTAAGGAAAATAAGTATCTCTATAGTTGAGGCCTTTCCTCACAAAGAATATAAGTGTTACTGATAACCAGAATGACAGTTTTATGAATGAAATAATTATTGACTCTCATGACCAGTTTGATCCATCTTGCTGATGACAAGACACATAGGATGTTTTAAACTTGCTGTATGGATAGAATATTGAAGCTTTTATGACAGCTGAAGACTTTCTAATTTTATTACTTTTGTCCAGTCTTATGGCACAGAAGAAAAGAATTATGTAACTCATGGAAAAAACAGAAATGCAAGTTTTTACCTTAGGAAATTCTGGACTGCTGATGAGGGCAAAGTATCCTGCTTTCTGGAAGGAGAAAATAAGAAGTAGCTAGTTTCCCTGATGTGAGAACATTTTTCTTATGTAAAAGAAAGCTAATGTGGATTAAAAAATCAGAACCTGCCAAAGCCTCGAGGACAGAAAGGAAGCTTTGCCTCTCCCACAGTTGCTGTTATCCTCAGAGCTGCAGTGCTGGCTTGAAATGAGAGCCCAAGCTTCAACATCCTGGTAAAGATTCCTCTTCTTCCTCTGTGCTGCTTAAGCACAGGTTGTCTTAATACCTAAGTTAGCCTATGAGAGAAGGTTTGGGGTTTTTGGTTGTTTAAATCTGCAGTGGTGAATATTTATACAAAGTGGAGCACCTGGACAGCTTGAAATTGGTGGATACAGTGTAAGTCCATCCAAGGCTGCCTTCATTCTGCTGTCCTGCTGCCAGGTTGAGAACTCTAGCAAGGGAACACTGACAACTGGTAACACTGAAAGCCATGGCTAGATTACAAAAGCAAGACCTCTTGCTCAAGATATTGGAGATTAAGTTCAAGCCTTTAGTGCAAATAGACACACAAGCTGTGTTGCCTGAGTCCCAGGTGTTATACAGTGACTCACCAGATATAGCTAATAAGGGAAAACTAAGTATGTTTTTATATGTAACTTTAAGCTGATATTCCATCTGTTAGCTAACAGCTCTTTCTAGATGAAAATTCTGTTAAAATTGGCTTAATTTTTTGTAGTTTTTGATTTCACTGAATAACATAGCTAATCAAAGATAGCTAAAAATAATCCAGTCACATTATGTATCCTGAGAGGGGGAAAAAAAATACCAAACAAAGGCAACAGCCCACAGATTTATTTTTTTTTATTGCAATGTTCAGTGAAAGAATTTTTTTAGTTACTGGTGAGCCCAATAGGATTTCTTCATTACAGGGCAGACAAATATGACCCAGTACTCGCTAACAAGCTGGATTCCTGTATGTATTTACAAGCTGTGACATTCTGCAATTACTGTAGAGAAGGCCTTTGAAAATTTGAAGCTGAAATTTTGGTCTTAGGTAGAATGTTATTTTAAATAATGATGTTTTAAAAATTTCTGACAAGAATTCCATTTTTCATGTCATAGATCAGTCTAAAGATTAGTTCCAGGAGCATCTTTGGCAGCTCTTCAGATTATGTTTGGGTTTTTTTTGTCTTCTGGGTTGAAATATAGAATATGAATTGTGTGTTTTACAGAAAAACCAAGATAGATATAAACAGATGTTGGTTTTGTCCCCACAGTTTATGGTTCAGATTAAAAAGAGGGGAAAAAAGTGCATTACCTAATTTGTATCTAGTATACACTTTCTACATTGGAAACTAGTGAAAATAGTTTAAATGTTTGCTAAATTATAACTTGCAGTAATAAAACACACATGGAACATATTTGTTTCTTACAGTTTTAGAAACAGTTGATATCCTCATTTGTACTTCATAATCCACCACAGTGAAGGCTTAATAGACCATTAAAGAAACGGTGGGAAGTTAATTTTAATATGTAATGGTGTGAGGGATTTTATTTTTTCCTTAATACAATGAAGCTTCTAACAATTTTATTTGCAAAGAAGATGATTATTTAATAAAGTGACAAACTGTCCCACTGATAGGATACATTAATTTTCTTCTAAAGCTGTTCCATGTACTCCATAAGAAGGTGATAATTAGGTTTGCAGATTAGAATAACATAATCAGACCACTTGTGTGGATGCTTGTTAAAATATATTTTCCTCTTCATATAAGCCTCATAATAATTAAAAACTGTTTAAAAAGAGAACCATTCTTTTTCGGCATGGACTTTTTAAATGAATCCTAATAATATATCAAGTTATTCTTAAGCTAATTCAACTTTTTAAAAGGTTAATATTTGGAAAAGAATATGGGAAGTGATTAACTGATGAATTTAAGTATTAGCATTAGGTTTTGGAGGAACACCTACAGTATAAAACAGCGCTCATTCATATCCTGATTTAATTTCTTCCACTGTCACTCCTGATTGTTCCATTTAATCTTTCTTAAGTCACATAAAATTATCTTGTATGTGTAAATTAACAATCATTTTATAATTCCACTGAAAACTTGAAGCACTGTCAGAGCAAAAAAAAAAAAGATATTGGCAGTGATTAATTCTCTATTTTAAACAAAATGCAGTTACTATTGGAGTAGAGCGCACACAGACTGAGTTTTTAGGTGATTGTAGATGTAAATAAAGGCAATAGAAAAATAACAATGAACGTTAAAATGAGTGGTTCACATCTAAGCAGTTGGGCCTTGTGTCTGTCACATTGGATCAGTGCAATATCCACTGACCTTCAGTTTTAAAACACTGAAGCCAATTTCCTTTGCTTGAGATTCGTGCAGTATTAAATGCTTCTTAAAACTAACTTCCTGGCCTAGGCCCAAGGTGGGAAGTGTGCAGGCTAAGATCATTTAAAGTGGTCCAGTTCCATCACTTTCAATAACATTGAGAGTTTGGTGGTTTTTTGTATAGTTGAATGTAGTCTTATTCTAGGGAAAAGGAAAACAGTATTGTTTGTTATTTGGGTTTTGTTTACAACAGACATGAAATTAGTCTTATACTGAAGAAGCAAAACTCTTTTCACAAATGTGTCTTTGTATTTCATCAGTGTGGTTCAGACTTTCAAGGTCTGAGATGTTTCATTACAGCAGTTATGATCAGTGTGTTGATAAAGAAGGCTTGATTTAAACACTAAAATAACGGCATGTTCTGGCTAGAAATTATTTCAATTTCGAATAACTGAATGCAGAAAAAAAATGTTATATTAGAAAGGGCTCACTGAGTTATTAAATATTCCAATCATCTAATTTGTACATACGTTCTTGTAAGCCCTACTTTGGGTGCACAGTTTCATATATATATATTTGATATACCAGCTTAATCACATTCAGGTTGCTGTAGGGATATTTTTTATGGACAACTAAAAAATAATCAGTTTCTTTTTATTACCATTATGCAAGAAGTGGAGGAATATTTTTTCTAGTGTGCTAAATATATATATACTGAAAAGGACAAATGTTCAGTCATTTACAGAAGGGGATGCAATACTGACTGATTTAGCAGCACTAGATTAATGTTATGTACTCAGTCATGAAGGGATTCATAAAATATATTTTTAATATTGTTAAGTCTTTTTTTTAATCATCCTTGGATATTAACCAAATTTGCTTATCATTTAAAGTAAATCAAATGACAAAGATTACCCTGTGCTCTTGCTCAGAAATTGGTCAATAATGGCTCTATAAGCGTATAGGTCAGTAATTTAGAAAATACTGACCACAGTTTTACCTTTCTAATTAGACAATTCCCAACAATCATCATGGTAAGTAGCTACTTAGAATGGCACTTTGTGCAATGTTTAATTCTAGATAATTGTGGTTGGTCAAGAAGTGCTTATAAGACATCCAAAAAATGGCATTTATAAGGTATCTCTGAACTAAATAATTCCTCAGGATAGCAGTCATTAGCTGAAAGTCCTTCTTCATTCATGTTGAGGGAAATGGTAATATAAGCAGAGTTTGTCAGGGATAAGTATTCAACCTTGGTCTCCAGAATCCAAAGCCTGATGAAATGTATGCCAAGTTTTCCTCTTAAGATTTTTGACTTTTATGTGTATGCAAACAGCATAAGGACAGAAGTATCCTGTCAAATCCTGTGTAATGGATTCTGAACACAAGCCACCTGCAAAATACCTATACCAAGCGTTACTGGAGAAGCATAATGGTCTCCCATCAACCGGTGGGCTGCAAGCCTTTCTATATGTAGTAAGCTCTGTACAGTTTAAAGGAAGGACCTGTAGGTGTGAGAAAGTGACAAAATCCTGTCACAGCTCTGGGTAGGACTGCCTGTACTAGCCTTCCCTACACAGGAAACATTGCCATGTTGCAAGTAGAGGGTTTATAGAGACCCAGCTTCAACTACAAAGCATTTCTGGGCCAGGCTTTGTCTTTCAAATAGTAATCTGTGCTTAAACATCCTAGAAATCATTGTAAAATCATGAAGGAAGAGAATTTAAATTTCAGTGATATTTACATCATCAGCTCTATGTGTATTTATAATTTCTCTCTCACAGCCCATGAATATATAAGACCTTAGATGAGGTCTTCAAGGATAGTATAACAGATCTATAAAGATGTAAATTATTTTCCAAGGAGCCTAGGACTGAAATGTTGTCTTCTGAAATTCAACATGACTATCAAAGGATATTTCATCCTTTTTATGTATGCTGGAAACGCATGCACTAGTGAAAATGTGATGTAATTTCAGAAAAGAGTTGATGAAATAGAAATATAGAGTGAGCATTCTCCCTCGTCCCGTTTTTCAACAAGCTTACTAATTATTGCAGTGTTTCCTCTATTGGTTACATTGCTATCCTGAGTCTTCATCTTGCCACAGAGGGCATGCAGAATATGCTTTCCTAACTGGAAAAATATTACGCATTAACAAAATTATTGTGGGACTTTAAATGTTAAAAATGTCTTAGAGAGTAATAAAGGTTAGAAAGTTTAAGAGGACACCACTTCTTTTCCTTATTATTCAGATTTCAAAGCATTAAAGTGTTAACCTTTTGAAAAGGAGGGAGAAAAAAGAGGACAGATGATTGGGAGATACTTAATTATCTGTATCTTTAAAGAAGATATAGTCCGGTCCAACCTCATTCAGCTGCCAACACTTGCATAAAGCTGCTGGAGAAAGCTCCTGTGAATACCCAATCGCATGGCCCTAATTTGAGATAAAATAATGCATCTAACTATGCTGTTATCTATAATTGATGGGCACTTATGAGTGTAATTCATTGAAATCTCACCTCTGGCCCAACCTCTGCCACTCCAGGAAGCAAGATTCATAACACACTTCTTTCTGGTTTTATCCAAATAATTGTATGAGCTTTGTAGGGGGTTTAAGGAGTAAATTGTACACAATAAACATACAGAAGAAGCCTAGCATGAAGCAGAGCCTTTTAATGACAGAGCCTGCATTTGTTTGGTTTTTTTTTCCCTTCTTTAAGAAAATACATAGGAAAAAAATCCACTTTGTTTGGTCTCCTGCTAAGACTAAGCTTTTCTTCGAATGTCATCCATTTTCTAGAACTGTAAAAAATTGAAGAGCTTTACCCTTTCGACCTGCTAATACATCTCAGTCACAGTTTACTGAGGAGCTATGACAACATACACACTGATAACAAGGCAGACTGTTACATCCCCATTTTTTTTAATCTTGGCTATATCAGCATTACTGTGACACAACTCATCAGATTTGGAGTGATGTAATTAATTTATGAGATATCACATAATTAAACTAGTCACTTGTGAATATATTATGTTGCTAATCTGGATTTTTCATTCTGATTTTCTTTACAACAGATTATTAGATCTGGGTGTTATTGGATTATTGAATGCAATATTATTTCTAGATTAAGTAAACTACCTTTCTCATTTGTAGAGGCCAACAAATGTGCTGATATACCAGTATGATTCCCTATGCCATGTCCTCTCCTTCCTTCCTCCTTTTGCTGAGTCCAGAGGCCCAAAAAGCAGTATTGGTGCTGTGGTTCTTTTGCACAGAGGCATATGTATGAACAAGACCCAAGAAGAGATCATGCACACTATGTGACATTTGCTCCCTTCATGGATGTACAAAGTTCAGAGGAAACAAGCTTGTAGGTAGTGGTTCACCTGGCAGCAGTCACTAATCAGAAGTCTTTTAGAGTTGTCTGCATTCAAAAGTCACTTGAATTTAAATGATCATTCTATTTTCTACTAATTTAAAATTATATAATCTAACATTTGCATTTTACTGATTAAAAATCAGTTTACCTTGATGTATTTTTTACTAATTGAAAAAAAGATTACAATTGCGTTAAGGGCATTTCCATTAAATCAAAAGAAGTCTTTATGTATTGACTAGTGTATGTATTGACTAGTGAAAAAAACCCTACTGAGAACAAATACAACAAAGACAGAGTTGGCCACTAGTTTAAAAAGGTGCAAAATCAATCACCTGTCAGTAAAATCGAGGCAAGAGCTGTGCAATATATTGTTATGCAATATGGCAAAACACAAAGTGAGATTTACTTTAGTCGTGCTACAGCCTTATTACACTGAGTAACACAGATACATTTAGTGACCACATTATAGGCTGAGCATTTCGAAAAATTCGTAAAGTATTGCATTATCTCTACAACGCAGTGAAGAATGAGCTACCAACCAACACAGGAAGGCAATATCATGCTTTTATAAAACATATATGTTAAAGACACTTATTTTGAACTGTTATGGAAACTAGATCTGGCCGTTAAGTAGGTATGATAAACTAGGACCTGAACTTCCCCAAAACTCAGATACTATTTCTTTCAGGATTTTAATCCAAGATGATAGTACTAAGAAATTAAAGAACTGTCTTGGTTTTTCTAGGACTAAATATATTGTTAAACTTTCTGTTGAACAGCCACTGCTTTATCAACTGTTGACTGGGACAGTTGATTTGTTTCTGTCTCTAGATGGAGGGAAGAGATTCTACCTCTGCCACATCCTGTTGGTTCAGAATTTTCTGAAAAACAGAAATAATTTCATTTTGTATCTATCTGACTGAAAATCCATGTTGTATTCATTTTTTTAACTGTATCAGAGTTAGAAGATTTCAGCTTTTTTTGGTTTTCTTTTTTTCTAGTCAATGTTAATGTCGAAGGTAATTACAACAGTTCTGTGTGTAAATTTCTTTTGATTCGGCAGGAATAACCTTGATAAAATGCTCAGTTTTGCAAAGGTGCCCTTTCAAGATGCAAATTAACACAATTACCTTAGTTGAAAACATATTTTGGAGGTATGCAATCAAAATAATAAACTAGTTAAATAAAGCTTGCATGTGCAATCACATTTGGTAAATAAAAAATATTTTCTAATGAGAAACTTGATACAATTTGCTTAGTGCAGTTTTTAATTCAGGTTGTGCATAGTTTTAGTTTTATGCTGTTGAAAGGGTAGATGCTTC
Organism: Mesitornis unicolor; assembly: GCF_000695765.1. NCBI lineage: Eukaryota > Metazoa > Chordata > Aves > Mesitornithiformes > Mesitornithidae > Mesitornis > Mesitornis unicolor. The sequence goes on from NW_010202302.1 coordinate 55,276, forward strand.
TCTCCTCTGTGTGACAGAGTTAGAGATAGAGAAACAACAATTCCAGAAATGGATGAAGCAACATGACTGGGGAACAAAACAGCAATGCACAATATCCAAGTCTTCCTCTTCACCCACACTCTACAAAATAATTATGTGGGACAGCAGAATAGGGGGGGGGTTAAGTCAGCACTCAACAAACAGCAGATGCACAGGCTCGACTTCATTCTTCACAATCCCTGGTCTGAGATGCAGAGCAAATAATGCTGCTTAGAGAGGGAGAAAGTACATAATTACTGTGATTAACCCCACAGCAGTTCATCTTCAGATGAAACTAAAGCAGACAAAGACTCTTCAGTGTGTCTCCAGGCAGCCAAGGGAAGAGGAACATTCCTTCAGATGCGCACACTGAACAGCAGTGATGCTGTAACTCTGCTTTCTGTATGGGTTTCAATCTGTCCCATTATGCCTTCTGGGGAGTCATAAAACAGTTCGGAAATATAATAAATAAAATGCATTTGTCATTAATCTCCCAGCAAATATTTTAAGCTGTACCAGAAAAGCTATATGAATATAGTGAATAATCTGTTGTAGAACCTGCTTTGACAGGTATTTTCTTTTTTTTTCTTTTTTTTTTTTAAATTTGTAAGTATGGTACTTTGTGACTTGAGGGTTGTTTTTTATAATCTTACTATTTCATCCCATTTACTTTAAATGGCAATTTGAAATATGCACTATTTTGATATCACAGACAGATCTGTAATCTGGGTTGCCCTACTTTCCTAATAACATTATCAACAGAGTTTATTACTGGTCTGGCTACAGAAAGCTAATTCCTTGTAAACGTAGAAGAAGAATCCTAATGAAGCTGCTAAAGCTGCAGTGCAAGCTTTGATATTGAAAGTGGGGGGAGAAAGTTGATTGTACTGAGTCAGAAGGAATGTGCATCTTCTAATATCTGATAGAGAACGTGAGTTGACTAGATGAGAGGATAACAAAAACTTTTCTTTTGTTTTTATTGAAACTGTGTCTGAGTAAGAAATGCAGGATATCCTGTCTCACTAACCTATGCTGGTTAGGGAAACTGCTTTGTTTGATTATCCCAGGTATACACATTCTCATTAAGTATCCATCCAAAGGTTTATTGTGGATAGAAGAGTCAAATCTATTAGTATTCAATTTCTTTTGACTGTAGTAACGAAAACATATTTTTAATAAAATAGGCTGAAAGAATAACCTGAGGGAGTAGTTCAAACCCTTCTGACTTAGAATTGGCAATCCACGGAATGACATAGCATTTAAGCAAACGGATGAAAGATGAAGATCAAGAGCGATTAAACATTATAGTCTAGTTGCAACTTCCAGAACAGAAAGTCTCTGAACTACTGATGGCCAGAAACTAGAGTTAAAATTCTGGAAGAGAATTGTTGCTCTGTATCTTTCTTATTTATGAAGATAGGAACTAAGGGAAACATCTGAGATATCAGATTCAGTCCATTGCTGTCACAGATACAATAAAATTACTCAAAAATGTCCACAGATCATCAGGTCCCCAATACCATTACATACTTTTCTGCCTGCTACCAGAAATTTAAGATAAGTAAAGGCAGAACCAAAGTCATATTGTGCAGCAGGAAGAATGCAGATATAATCACAGGTACCAGCAACCTCACATCCTTGCAATATGAGGATTAAAAGAAAAAAAAATCCAAACAAAAAAAAACAAGGATAAAAACCACCAAACTCTTCCACAAGAACTCAGGAGGCAGACCCTGGTCTATTCTACTAAGATAGCAATAAAATCCCAGCTGGCCTCTGTCTTGGAGTAAAAATTCCCAGGTTAGTAATTGATCTAACTTTTGATAATATAAACAGGAGTGCCACTCCAGGTAACTTAGTGGCATCTGGAGTGCTGGTAAATATCTAACCTAAATCTTTATTTATCTATGGCCAATCTATAATCAGAAAAAGAGAGAAGGAGCAACTCACTGTCTGAGAATTTAAAGCAGGCTTTTATTGAAGTGGTTTATTTGAAGTGCTGACACACTCGAAACAGAAGGCAGTGGCCAACCTTGCTTGATAAAACAAGAGAAAGGTAGCATATACTTATTAAGTGCTATTAAACAAAACCGTAACTGAATTCTATTCCATTTAATTTCTTAAATTATTTAATCAGCTACAAGATTCTAGAATCCAAACCAGCCTAATAGTAGATCAAGAGTATTCCCTGTGGTCTCTCAATTTGTAGAAAGCAGCTTTAACTAACATTGCCATAGATTTGATGTCTTATTATTAACTTCCCTAAAACAGATGGCTTTTCACATCTGACCACATGTTTATAAACTCAGCTGACAGCCGTCATTAGCTTCTTTAATGCTGCTTAAATATCTAAGTAGCCATTCCAATCCTCTCATGCTGCTTACAGCACCTATCTAACACAACTGAAAAACTAAATGCTTGTATTTTAGCCCCTCTTTTGGCCTGTATTTGAATGAACCCCTACTTACATGTAAGCTGATTAAATTCCAGCTTTACCCATTCAAGACATACAGAACTCTTAGTGAAAAGTGATTGGGTGTATGGATTATTATAAAAAAACTCCAAACATTCTTTTCTTCCAGATATCATAAGGAAATTTTGATATATGTTTCTGACACTGCTCTTTTTACAGTCAATCAACAGTATTGATTTTGATGGAGTAACGTTTACTTACAGTCAGTGAAGATCTTATTTTCCAATAATGAAGTTGCAACTATTTTGACCATCAGAACACAGCCTCTTTCCCAGTGGTCTAAGAAACCACTTAGATTTATGTCAGTTGAGATTTATCAGCCATAGCCTTTACAAACAGGCAAATGTCAAGATGCTGCAAAATATAACATTTGTAAATAATACATCTGATGTGCATTTCTAGTGATTCCTTCATTCCTTAGGCAGACTACATATATAGTGTTTCATTTCTGAAGATTAACTTATACCTCTATTTTATTAATGATTTTATATCCATGAATATAATACTAACAAACTGTTTCATGAGCAGGCAAACTAATGAAGACTGATTTCCTACAGATGTATGTCCTGTGACCCTAAGTGTCCTTGCTGTGACAATCCCATTTTCACATATGGTCTGGTTCCACATGCTGATCTGTACTGTAGGTTTCTGATTAACCAATCAGTGTTTGCTGATTTCTAGGCTTTGTTACAAATGGAATAAACACCAGACACTTTCTTTAAACTGCAATTATCTTGTTTGTGTATGGGCTATGTATCAATGAAAGAAGTAGTTAATTCTTTAAGGGCTCATCAACTGGTGTTTTGTAATTTTGACTGCTTTTCCTCCTCACCACACCCCAGTACAAATCATTTGTAGCCTTATACGGTCAGATTCAGATAAAATTTGGAATTTGATTGATCCACAGTATTGCATCCAATTTAGACATATTGTATGTGATAAAACTGTAAGGCCTTAGAGTAATTGACTCTTGAACATAATGGGTTATAATGCCATCATTAAATGACTGATTGGTTGTTCTATGCTATTGCAAAGAAATCCTGTGGAAAAGAACGTCTGGAAAGTGCAGATGTTCATCCATCACAACTGGGGGTAGATTTGTTTCTTTTGATGTGTAATTGCAACTGATAATTGTATAGAAAAAAACCCAGGATGTTAATGTTTCAGATCTCTTTCTCTTAACATGCATGACATCTCTATCCTAATGTTGTCTTGTCTCTAATTCCTGACATTATCCTTCTCACTAAACTGCCTTGTATGTGCATGCCCACACAGGAGTGAGCTTTTTCAGTATCTCCTGATTGCATTGTCCATGCTCCCCCTAAATTCTACCCACTAAAGTTCTTCTGGTTCTCCTTTCCTCTCAGCCCAGCCCAGAACTTATCTTACTGTTTCTGTGCCTTCCGGGAACCTGGTGCCTAAAAATGCCCTCAGGATAACCTTGGGATGGAGAGGGCACAATGCAGGTTATTTCCTAAGCCCCTATAGGTGAATCATTCACCTATATTGGACTGAAATTGATTAATGAAAAAATGGACAAGCAACACCTCCTACTAATTAAAATTTTGTTTGTGGCCTTGTTAAGCACTCATTTGTGCCCATGCCTATAGACCTGGGTGTCTATATCGATGTACACCTGTTTGTGAAATGTGTTTTCCTTGTAATGCTCCCTTGTACCAAACATGTCTACTGAACCTCGCATGTGAGGACGTCTCTGTAGCATGCATTTAACTTAAGGTACTTTCCTGACCATGAGGGCTCTTAAAACTTTTATAAAACTTAATCAGTAGATTCATAGGTACATTAAATAGGAAACAACATTGCCTGGAAGAGAAGGAAGAAGTAATCTTAACATCCTATGTTATAAAATAGGATTTCTGTCAATTTGATTGTTTTTACTCCTAATTTCATTTACTAACCATTTTATAAGACACTGTCTTATGACATACTTCTTTTCCTCCTAAGTATATTTAATGTCCTAACTGAAAAATTTCAGTGATTTCCTAAGTTATTTCTTGTTTCCTTTGAAACCTGTCATCATAAATAATTTGGACCTTTTTATCTTGTGATCAAAAGAGATTTAAAGTGGCCAGTGTAAGATAAAAAAAGCAGCCAATGTAATTTGTAATCTTCCTATCACTCTAAGGAGCAATAAACTGCCTTAAGTTTGCTTTGGTTATGAGCTCCAGTTCAGATCATTCCTGTTTTAATTGCTAACTCCTTATAATGCCACTATTCTAGCTCCTCTCTAAGTCTATGAAAATATTCTGTAGCAGTGTAGCTGGTGCTGATACTACTATTTATCTTATAGACCCATATTTCCTATTTGTTTGTTGTGGTTTTTTTCATGTTTCTGTCAGTCCATATCCATTTGTGATCTATTATCTTTAGACAGGAGTAGGGTTTTTTTCCATGTTAGTACAGAGTCTAGCCCACTGACAGTTAGTTCATGATAAGAAGTATTAGATGAGAACTAGTATCACAGGTCATATGAAGTGAGCAGTCATAAATCAGCTTCACTGTACCTTCATTAGGACTGAAATAGTCTCTCTCATTCTTTGGCCTTTTTATATTCTGCCGTGGAACAACATATTATTCAGGACTTAAGATTTAGTAAAATAAAATCACCTACTAAATTGAGTTTAATATGAGCGCTGTACTACTCATTCAGACTCAACAACTTTTGTTAGTATATTTCTTTGAAGGAGCACCTGTAAATTAACTGTTTCCAGACAACACAAAGTGGTTGAACGCTTGGTGTTCTCTGGTTGCCTACCAACAGTATCATCTTTTCTCTTTGCTTGGACCTGTTCTTGTGGAGTCACCAGCTCATGATCAACTAGTTTGATAAAGCCTAAGTGAATAAACTGTGTGGCTGCCCTGAAAAATTTCTGTTTCAATGGTATTCTCTTATGCTATTTAGGTAATCTATAAAAATCCATATGAATTATGTATATGTAAGTATGCATGCACTGTTGCAGTGAGAGAAATTAAAATTCTGTTTCATATTTTGAAGATTTAAATATTCACTGCACTCAGGGAAATTCTGGTGACGATGATACCAACTATCAGAAAGTTTCATTTGATTGTATTTAATTAATTTAATTTGTAATATTTTGTTTTCCTTATTATATATACAATCCATTATATAATGTTTTGTTTTAGTATAGTTGAGTAGCTCTGTGCAAATAGCATTTGTTTATCAAAATAAGAATTCTGTGTAGTTTTGCAGTATCTTCTGTTCTTCTCCTTTCCTGAAACAGCGTACAGCTTGAGTCACCTTTCTAATTTTCAAGAGACTATCATCAAAATTGGGTAGACTCCATTCTAAAAAAGCTTATACAAGGGCACCCAAACTCTGAATAATACTAATTTAACTAGAATAGAACACATCAGATATTGTACATCAAAGTTGTATAATGGTAAAACTGTGAGTGTTTTCTGAGTGAAGTTTCATAATTGTGATTAGAACTCATTATTCTGTTTTGAGCAGCCATAATAATTTCAGATTCTTGTTACAGAGCCATTTTACACTGTATCCAGAAAGTCTATAGAAAAAGGCTTTTGCAAAATTGTGAGAAGCTTTTGCATTTGTAGAGAATGAATTAGGCCCATTTTCTTTGCTGTTGACAAAGTACATTCCTTTTAATCTAGTCATTATAGGGCAAGTCAGCAAAAGCAGGGGAGGAAATACAGAGAGATTATAGGAAATGACTGTTTAAAATACATCTACAAATGAGTAATGCTGGGCTTGTGTTGCAGTACCCCATCAATTTTCCTAGTGTTGTATGCTACAGATATGCTATGCTGTGCATTTGTGTGTTATCTTTTTACAGTCTCAAAGGTGCTCCTCTATTAGCAGACATCACAGCATCATGGAACCAGAATTCAAGGCATACGTTTTGAAATAAATAGGAAAAGTACTGACTTTATAAGTTTATCATTGCTTAGAGCCCAGGTTTGTTGTTTACCATGGGGAAAACATGTGTTGGAAAGTCTTGGAAATTTGACCAAATTAAGGATTTAGTTCAGGAATAATAGTGTTGTAATATGTAGAAATGCTTTGGGTTTTTGTATGTTAGATTGTAACAGTGTTGCTCACTTTCACAGCAAGATGATCTTTCAGTCTTTATTTCAATAAGTGCTAGATTATTAATACAGTGGAGAGACTAAGTATTACTACTGACTCTTAGCAAATTGTCACTGAAAACACTCTGACCTATTTTTAAGAAGTGACTTATTCTGTTTTGTTTTTTTCTAAAGTAACAAATCATTTAGTACCATATACAAATTATTTGCCTCTTAAAAACCATTTAAAAATCAGTTTTTTAAAGCTTTAAGTCATTAAAGCATTTAATGACTGCATTAAATTGCATTTTATTGAAAATTCAAAAATAAATATGTATGTTTTCATTATTAAGTTTTCTAAACAAATTCATCCCTAGTCCAACTTTCAGTGGCTAATTTAAATGTAAAACATATTTTTAAGCGCTAAGAAGAAGAATTTATTGATAAGGAAAAGGCAGACTGTAGTGTATCTGGACAAACGGCACTGTTTTAAGAGCGATAGATCTAGCTGAAGAAACTGTAGGAAACAGAATATAGAGTTCCAGAACAAAATGCCAGATAGCTGTGAAGACTGACTATTTTTAATTAAAAGCAATGTTCACTCTGGAGTCCAAAGCTCCCTCTTTTAAAGCTAGAAATAAACATCTGTTAGTTTTTCAATTGTAAACCTTCATTTTTATGGGTTTATAATAGTGTCATAAAAAGTTATTCCTTGCTGAAACCTGACATCATAAAAGGCTAGGAGAGTCCTTTGGGTAATAAATAGATTAAAGGATGATGGAAAGATATGTTTTCAGTACAAGCACACCAAAACACACACAGAATCTCACCCCATTGTCCATTTGAGTTGTACCCTTTAATCATAGTTCAAAGCTAAGCAGAATTTTTTCTTTGAAAAGTGTACTTAGGAATTCAGGAGAAACTTTCCCAATTCCATCCCAAAGTAAAGAGAGAAAACTCAGAGAGAGAAAACTTCTGTGAGAATCTCACTCCATCAGCAGAGAAAGCCTGGAGATCAAAAGACCTCTCCCAGAACTTCATCAGTTCTTGGCCAAATTCTTGGTCCAGTGTATCTTCAAACCTTGCATGTCACGTTCTTGCTTCCTTCTTAGTTCTAGCTCATCAAAAGTTGTAGTCATATGGATTTCATTAAAATCCAGTCTTAAGATCTACCTCACTAGTAAAATGTAGATTTGCAAAAGTAAACAAATCAAAAATACATGTTCACAACACAAAAGCCTTGTAACCCAGTTGATAGTTTGTGATGGTGAGTTTAGTTACATACAAAATGGCAGCATAGACCATGCTCCCTGGAATGTCAATACCAAAAATGTATTTGTCTTTGATTCTTTTAATTCTGAATGTAAAAATGAAAAATAAATGCTATACTCAAGCATTTGTGAATTCTTTTAAGAATCACAGAATCACAGAATCGCTCGGTTGGAAAAGACCTCTGAGATCATCATGTCCATGTTCCTGTCTACCCCCTAAACCATATCCTTAAGTACTTCATCTACCCGCTCTTTAAATACATCCAGGGATGGTGACTCCACCACCTTCCTGGGCAGCCTGTTCCAGCTTCTGACGACCCTCTCAGTAAAGA
>NW_010202302.1:63711-88229 GCF_000695765.1 Mesitornis unicolor
CTCCTTCCGGGCCAGCCTGTTCCAGCTTCCGATGACTCTCTCAGCAAAGAGAGACTTGCTCTTCCTACATGGACTCTTTTCCTTAGATGTGATCTTGCATTCATTGAAAATAGTGGAAAAGAGGTGCAAAAGCACATCATTAGTGCTACTTTTAACTTTTCAGACATGATTCTAGCAAGCAACTACCAAATAACCCAATTAAATTTGGCCATAAATAAGCCACAAAAGCTGTGACAAAAGTCCTTGAGGCAATCTTTTTTTAGATTTAGTTACCAAACTACTTCATTCATAAATTGAGACAATTTATGCGGTGTGGTGAAGCCGCACCTCAAATACTGTGTTCAGTTTTGGGCCCCTCACTACAATAAAGACATTGAAGTGCTGGAGTGTGTCCAAGGAAGGGCAACGAAGCAGGTGAAGGGTCTGGAGAACAAGTCTTATGAGAAGTAGCTGATGGAACTGCAGTTGTTTAGTCTGGAGAAAAGGAGGCTGAAGGGAGACATTATTGCTCTCTACAATTACCTGAAAGGAGGTTGTAGCAGGATGGGTGTTGGTCTCTTCTCCCAGGTAACAAGCAAGGGAGGAATTGACCTCAAGTTTCACCAGGCAGGGTTTGGGTTGGATATTAAGAAAAATTTCTTCACTGAAAGGGTTTTCAAGCATTGGAACAGGCTGTCCAGCATAGTGGTGGAGTCACCAATCCTGGAGGTATTTGAGAGATGTGTAGATGTAGCACTTAGGGATGTGGTTTAGTGGTGGACTTGGCAGCGTTAGGTTTATGGTTGGGCTCGGTGATCTTAAAGGTCTTTTCCAACGTAAATTATTCTATGATTCTATGAAGACAGACACCACAAATGAGAAATAAAAATCATCATGTTGGAGGAACATTTGGTAAAGAAAAAGTTGTTTGTTAAGTAGTTAAATGATGGTTTTCCCATAGTAATACCAGTTCCCAGTTCAGCATAACATAATGTAACTATTTAATAACAAAGATAATTAAAATTGCCAGAAGAAAAACTGTTAGATTAATGTGAAAGATAGGAAGATGAAGTATGTAAATAGCCTAGTAGTTAGTTCAATACAATTTACTGAAGCAGCATTTGTTTCATGTTGTTATTCACAACCTCAAATACTAATTGAATTAATTTTACTAAAGATATCAAGTTTCCCACTTCAAAAATTATGGCAGAAGAAGGAAGAATGAGCAATTATTTTAGATCTGTCAATAGTTCGTGTCATTCAAAGAGGAGAAGTGAAGCTAAAGATAGTAGATTCAAGCTATCTACTCTAGTGCAGTTATCTCAGTGCTGAAGAAGTATATAATGTCCAGTAATTCATGGGAGATGGTCTGAATCCTTCTAGAATTAGTATATGTAAGATCTGCTTAAATAGATTTTAGGTATGTATAAGAAGTCTCAGTAATATTGACGACACTACCAAAACATCCAGCTAAACAAATTAATTAGTCCCTTGTATTCATTCGGCTCTGACCATGTACCTTGCTAGAACATACTCTGTTTTGGAAGGGCCATCCTTGTTAGCATGGCCACTTAAGGAAGGAAACTAGGAAAGAGCTCCTGAATATTTTCCTTAGTGAAGCCATAATCTAAATGGAATGCCTATGGATTCAGTAATGCAACTGTAAGTAAATGCTATTTATGAAGAATAATCAAGCATTTGCTATCTTTCATTTTTAGTGCTAAACTTTCTAGGGTATTTACTTTTGGTTAGACAATAGCAGTGCATTTTATGTCTTTCATGTGTAGGTGAATCAGAAATAAAAGATTTATTAAGCAAGCTTCAACATGTCCATATGATGTTTTACTATTATAGCATGAATTTGTTCAGAAGAGATATAGATTAGCTTATCCTCACTTAGAAAAGAAACTGGTTAATGCAATGCCAGATCAGGGTTATTACATTAGTCATATGAATCAAAGGCAGGGAATAGTATTTGCATTTAATGAAACAGCGATTTTCGTAATGTAGGTAACTAAGGGAAAGAAAGATTTTATGCCAATAAAAATCTCATCAGATGATGGCTTTGACAGAGCATCAGTATCCTTGTCACCCAGAGCTGTCGTAAACAAACTACTGATGAGACAATGATAATAATTAACATAATGTTAATGGAACATAGATGCTCACAGCTATTTTTTCTGCTAGAATGAGCCAAATGAATACTAGCAAGTGCATGTGGCGTAACAACATAACGTGCTTCTTTTATTTTCTGTGGTAGCTGTTGGATCTTCAACTGCAGACCCTCGCTATTATCTGATGGTTTTCATTTTTGCTCTCAAAGAAACTGTACATCAAATCATAATATTTCAAAATATCTAATGGAGCAGGATCTCATGTATTGTAATTTCAAAAGCTGGCTGTTCTTTGAAGGTAGTTCACTAAGTCAAAATATTCTCCTTCATTCCACAGTTATAATATGATAATACATCATTGTTAGTGAAGATCAGCCCTATCTACAAACTAATATTTTTAGTGATAAAATTAGTGTTTAAAAAAAAAATCATGATCTGTTTGATACAGCAAAAGGCTTCAAAACATTTCCTTCCTTCCTTCCTTCCATCCATCCATCCATCCATCCATCATGACTGGGTAAAATGCTGAGCTGTTTGGCTGACATCCCAGATGTGTTCCCTCTCTGGGACTTTTGGCATCAATGTTAAAGAACTGTAGGTTGTTTTTCATGGGTAATTTAGGCAAATAATGAAACACATTCCACTGTGTTCCTAGGCATGGGGCACAGAAAACGTGTCTTTTGTCATGACTCGCTGTGTCACCACCTAATCTCTGATAGTAAAAATAAATACCACCTCTTTGCTTTTTCTTTGTCAAGCTATTACCTGACTGGCATTTTCTGGCATGGTTTGAATCTGTCCAGATGTCACATCTTAACTTCTTTTCTAATCCTCTCATGCCTCCTCCACTTTAGCTTCCTAAATCTGTTTTCTAAACTTGTGCCTAGTCCTTAGTCCTCTTCCCTTTTTTTTTATGAACTTTGGCCTGCTCCTTGCAAAAGCTCCCTATGTAAATAGGAAGTTTAACTAAGGACTTTGCAAGACTTGTTCTTGATTTACAAGTGACTTATGGAACACAGACTTTTTAATACCAGTATTGGCAAATAATATTGATTTTTTTAATTAAAAATATTGCTGTGTTAAATGTTTCTGGTCTCTGTTCTAAATTCCTGATTATCAGAAAATGCTTACTTTCAGTTGCAGATGTGTTTATTTGTATTTATTGTGGTAGAGGACATTTCAATGTTATGGTTTGAACACTCCCTTAGGCAAAGTGGCAAAGGACAAATATAAAGTACCTCAATACCTTTTTTTTTCCAAATGGCCTGCTTTTTGAGGCCTGACGCATGATTTTTTTAATATTAGAGTTGGCAACACCACTGTTCCAAATTAGAAAACACCATTATATAAGAAATAATAACATTGGCATTCTCTCAGAAATCTTCTATCCTTGCAGAGAATAGAAGCCTCTTATCTGATCAATAATGTGAAAAAAAAAAAACATTTCCATTAAATGTAAGAGATTTCTGATTCACAGACCGTCTTTTTGTTTTGTGTTTCTAACACAATTGTGTCCTGTTCCATGACAGAGGTTTCTCATTGCTATAGGTATAATGACAACAAAAATGTTCCCATGAAAATGACTTTTTTTTTTCTCTTGTGACCTTCTAGTTGGTTGCACTTAGATTTTGGAAGATAAGTTCTTAAAAATGTGCTCATAAGTAACTTTAAATTAGAGAACTTGAAGGTTTAAAGCACCTGGAGTACCTGATCTCTCTAAGACAGACTCTGCAAAGTCAGGCCATGTGTTTGAAAGGGGTATACTTATATAGTGAAGAAAATGTTTCCAGCATGTAGGGTGCAGAACACAACTGAGCAAAGCTACAATCTGAATAGGACTTCAAACTTCTGGTATAATTTGAGGGCACAGCAAGAAACCAATAGATGTAGCAGACAACCCTACTGCAGGCACAGCTTTACTGCTCAGTCCTAAGGAACTAATGTGCACTGACAGTGCGAGCTTGCCATCTTAGACTGTACTATGTAATACATGTTCTACTTTGTAGGCTACAGATCCTGATGTGGGCTAGGTTGTACTGTGTCCTGTACACATGCTACTACCACTTTACACTCCTGTAAGTTGTCTGAGTATAGTTTTAGGCAAATCTTGATTCTTCTGAGAAGGCATCTAGGTGACTCATCTTTGAGTCCAGCAACATGAAGCATTCACAGCTTGCCCTTGAACACTCCCACAGATGTACTTGTACGATAGTTTGGGAGCAAGGCAGGTCTGGGCTTGAGTTCATATGCAAGAGATGCTATTGATGTAACCACAGACTATTGTGCTGCTATAAGTTACTTAGATCTTAGGAACATATGGCAGTATGATTGATGTAAGTTACATCAATTCATTCTAAACATATCTTCTGTAATTTAAATTAATTTAAGTTTATTGTTTTTTCACTTAAAGAAGAAGACATCAAAGAATGATAGGTAACATCAGAACTCTAGTTCACAAAGACTTAAATGGAGGTGTTACATCATCTTTCTGGTTTTAAGTTAATTTAGAGTATCATCAGTGCAGAGGTTTAACACCAAGAAAGAATGATATATGAATGTCAAACTCATGTTATTTCTGGTGCAATGCCAAAAGAGGTTATGTATTTGCAAGAAAATATTTTTTCTTAGTTATTAGGATAAATAATGCAAATTCATTATATACTTTTAGATTTCTTGCTAATACTAGAATAATAATCAGGGGTGTCCTTGATGTCTTTTATATGCAGGCTATAACAAGTGATTTTTGTTTATATTTTTCTTATAAAAAATGGAAAAGTATTTTTCTTTTACTTTTTTTTTTACAGTATTAGACCTTGGGAGAGATTTAGAAAGTAATTTCCCTAAGGAAAGACTATTTTTGGGTTACAGCTTTATAAAGTTAGAAACAACCCAGAGATGTATTTTTGGGGAAGTTCTCAGAAATTATCTGAATCTATGGAAAAATACAATTTTCTGTTAGACTTAAAAATGAGAGCGGGTGAATAACGTTCCATGCATCATTTGTCAACTCTGTATCAACTTGCAGAGCTTGGACTTGTCAATATTTAACCCCAACTAGCCACTGGTGTTGCGCTGGTGCAAACGGCTGCTCCAGGAGCATGGACTGGTGGAGGATATGTCATGCAGCCTCTTTCTACCTTGCAAGACAGAGGCTTTTATAGATTGCACTGACACTACAGCATTATCCAACTGCATCTTGCAAACGAAGATATCTGATAGATATGAATGCCCAAGCAAGCATTGATGCTGGTAGAAACCACTAGATCTGTATCTCACTTTGCTGACATGTGACCTTGAAACAATATGACACAGTCCTCCCTCAGCCTAAACAGCTCACCAGGCTTGACAAGGACTCTAATAGAAGATGAGCAGTTCTGCATCATAAGGCTTTTGATTGAAAACATAAAAGTACTGCTCTGTCTGACTGCTCTCTGAACATGCTAGAAAAATGACAGATTGTCAAAATTAAGTGCAATGTTGTTCAAATGAAAACAAAGCAAACACGATGAAAGTTTTTACTGATAGGTACAGATTTAGTTAAGACTGTTTTGCCACCACCTTGCAACTATACATTAATGATACTTTATTTGAACAACTGTTTGTGCATAAAGAAAGAAATTGATTTTGGTAGGCTGAAATTTGATAAGTTCTTTCAAAGGTGGTTTTTCTTCTGTCTAAGTCATGCAGGATAAATAACCATCTGTGTTAAAGAAATGGCTGTAAAATCCAGACTGAATTAAGACATGTATATTGAAAGCCCAAGCTTTTGGAGCCCTTTGCCTGCATCAGTGACAGAAACATTCTTTAAATCTTGTGGTTATGAAAAAAGTTGGAAAATATGACCTGGCATAACCAATACTGTTTCTGTCTTTATCTATTGGCAGCTCGAACCAATTATTCTAAGAAGTGTGAATTATCCAATTTTCACTTTGCAGACTAAAAGCAGTGCAAAAGGAAAACTACATACATTGTGATAGATGCACTTGATTTTTCCAATTTCTTCTTTTTTTATCCTTTAATCTAAAAATTCTTTTTCTTCTGTAAATAATTTTTTGGCCTTCCCTTACTTCTTTTTAGGCTTAACTTATATAGCTTTTTTTCTGGTTTGTATGGTATTTACTTAATGTTAAATATTTTAAATTAAAATGTGTGATAAGTTGTTTCTAATCTTTATCTTAAAGGTTTAATAATATTCCTTTGTTAGAAGGGAATTAGTCTTTTGAATATTTTTGACTCCCACAAGACATTTTTAGTAAAATCCCAGGCTTGCCTTAGTTGTGAGAGAAGCTGCTGGGTTTTATTGAAATACTAATAATCCCGAATGGGAACATTTGTAATGAGTACATCATTTTTGATGAGTGCTGTACACCCTTGAGATGTCTGATTATGTAACTTAGACATTTAGGGACTGTAATACAAAAGGAAACATCAGCAGAAAGACAAGTCTGGCTCTGATATTAAAAAAATAGAAGTTTTTATGTTCTACAATGAAAAAGAAACAATAGGCCACATTATTCTTTTTGTATACTGTTCTTAATCCAGATGTTTACCTTTACTACTCTAAAGGGTGTTTGTCTCCTGATGTTCTTTGTGTTGATGTTTGATTATATCTTACCTGCATCTTTTGTTCCAGCTAACCCAAGTTAGATGATAGTGAGAACTGCAAATATTTTGCCATCATAAATCATAGGTCATAAGATCTGCCTTGTGTTTAGAGGAATCAGCTTTTTTATTGGCTGTCTTCCATAATTAATAGCACTTTACTTTGTAAATCAAATTAGCCCACTTTTTCTATAAAGATTTAGTGTGAGATCATTTTTTAAAACACTAAATGACCTTGACTAAAACAAGGGATCAATAACATGTTGATTAGCAGTTTGTTCTCTGTAATATTGGATGTTTCCCTTGTCGTTAGCTTTTCCTGTTGCAAGACTTGCAGAGGTTGAAGGTCACTGATACCTCCTGGTAATGCTGTTTTCCATAAATAGTTGAGTCTACTCATGTCTAACACTGATGGATTCACTTAGGTACATGTGTACATTTTGCTAAAGTGTCTTTTAATCAACACTTTTTAAATTACAAAATTTTGGGAATGCTTGTCAGATATTTTACCAGAAATAAAGACAGTTTGGGTTTTAAGATGATAGAACTTAGGTTGTGACTGTTGCTTGAGATTTACTTCAGTGTTGCCATGGCTAAAAACTGTGCCAATCTCTAGGAAAACATGTGGTGTGGTGGTAAAAGTGATAGACTTTGAGGTGTAGATTCAGCCTTCTTAGGAACAGGCTTTCTAGGTGTTATTATCTTTTCTGTGTCTTAATTCCTCATTTATAAATAAGAGCAATATAATTGCCATACATAAGGGAAGTCCAGGCACATTCAGACTGTCAGGGCCTCGGTTAAAATGTCAATGAAGGGCAATAGGATACTGTAGGATAGTTAAATATCAAAGGTAGACATAAGTACCTGTTCTAGTTAATGAGAGACTACTACTTCTATCAGGGAGGAAATCACAATACTGAGACATTTGTTTCTGTCTCAAGTTGGCATTAACCATCAATACTTTTCACTGAATGTAGCGAATTTAAAAATCTAGAATATTCCTGATATTTTTCAGTCATATCCTTGGGCTTTTAATTTCAACATCAAATTCACTAAAATTCCCTCAGGCTGTTCTCCCACATCATTTTCAGAAGTTTTCAATATATGCCTGGAGTGGAAGCTCCAGCATCTCAGAAGTGTTTGCAGGGCAAGTGACCCTATCAGCACAGAGCACAGTGCCTTTCCCAACTCCCACAAAAACGTTATCACCACTCACTCAAGGTTGAACACAGAAGGCCCAGTCCAGTTCCTTTTCTCTGGCTGATCAGGATTAATGTTTTTTAGTGGAATATACACACACCCTCACCCTCTTGATTCACAGTCCTGCCCACATTCACAGAGCCAACAAATACTACCCTGGACTTCAGGTCTTTCCCATGTCTGTGCCTATGAGGCAGCCAGGTTGCTCAGGGCTTTATGCAGTCTGATCTTGAAAAATCTAAGACGATGGAGCCTGCACAACCCCTCTAGGCAAAATTTTCCAGTGCCTTCATGCCTTTTGGTGCCTTCATGTCTTCGGTAAAAAAAATTGCATATATTCTATCAGTTCCTTTCTTATTTCAATTTATGCTCTCTGTTTCTTCCTGACACCATGCACCATTGTGAAAAGCCAAGCTTAGTCTTCTCAATAACCTCCTTGTATGCACCAGCAGGCTGCTATTGGATGCCCCCAAAACTGCCTCTCCTCTAGGCTGAACCAAGCTGAGCTCCCTTAGTCTCTCCTTATAGGACAAATGCATCAGCCCCAACCACCTTGGTAGCCTCTGCTGGACATGCTGAACTTGTTCTCCTTTGATGGTAGGATTGCCTGTGCTCTGTCCTTCACTGATGAGGTTACTTGGTTCCTCTGCTTGTCATTACTCCTTACCAGGTCTTTGTGTTTGCTTTGATTAGCCATCAGTCAGATAACCTTAAACAGAACTCCTTGTGCTAGAAGCCCATGGTTGATCAAACTTGACACGTAGTGTCCCAGAGAGAGTATGAGGCCAGGACACTGCATTACCTTCAGCAGAAGCCTTAGTGCCAAAGGAAACCATGCTAAAAGTCAATATTCCCAGCTATGAAAACTTTAGTCACTTGAAAGCAAAAGCCTGCCACTTGACATGCACAAGCTCCTTTTTCTCAATTACATGACATGAGCTTGGAAATTTCTTTCAAAAGAAGAATGATAGAAAAGTAAGAAATCTTTCAAGTTCAACAACTGTCTGCCTGCTCCCAAGTGCTGAATATCTCAAGGGAGTTGTAGTTTAGGTGCTTTTATCCCGTTTTCCCCCATGGGTAAATCACCTGTCCTGGCTAAGTCTCTCCCACGGTGCCTTAAGGCTGTCAGGATGCATTGTGCAAGTCTAACTGAAGGGATGACTGTTCAGCCAGCACCTAAAACCCCTGCCTGCAGAGCGATACTGCTTGTCTCACAGAATAAATCCCCCTCTCACATCTTTTTAGCACAGCAAAGCAAAATAGGAGTGTCTTGAAGTTGAGATCTCCATAAGGGGTTTGTCCTAAGGAAAGTCCATTTACCTCAACTTTAAAACCATTTCCACCAGAAGAGTTTGTTGCCACTGCTTCTGATAATTGTTACCACGTGTAATGCTTCTGTTTTGTTGATGTCGTGGTGATTTATGTGCATTGGTGAGATGGCTCATTTTCTCTTTTATCTATCGCATAGAACTGCTCAGATATTGATGAACTGAGAATAGTGATCAGCTCTGAAAATTCAATCACTTACTTAAACTCTTAACTAAAGGTAATTTTAGGTATATATTTACATCTCATCAGCAAAGCTCTGTAAAGGACTTGGTTTTCTGACTCCCATCATTTGGGTAAAACATTCTACTTTAGACCCAAGAGACAGCAGGAACAGATGAGTGATGAAATAAGAGACTGTTTATATAGAACTTATTTTCTTAACGTAATCACATTTAAAATAAACAAATTGATTTTTAAAAAAATTTTCTCACTGGCTAAAACCAAAGGAAAAATGTTTTACAAACTTATGCATTATACAAAATAAAGAACACTGCTAAAATCAGACTTCCAGGAGAGCATTAGGTTAATGTCTTGAAAAATAAAGACTGAGATTCTGACTTCATTGAAATAGGTGTCAATTTTACTTTTGAATTGTCAGGGTCAGATTTCATTCTTGATAAAGTTCCCTTACCAGCTATTAGCATATGAGAATATTACAAATGTCTAAAATCATTATCAAATTATGCAGTTTGTGAAGAGTATTTAGTACCTGCACAAAACTGTTGTTAAATAGGAGTGAGATAAGTATACAAAACTAAACTAAAGGGTTTAGTTTCTTTAGCATTTTTTAATATAACAGGAGATTATAAGTATATTGATTGGAAGGAGCCTATAATATGCTACATGAAAGCCAAAACTCATTTTATGTATATTCTGTCTCTAGTACTTTCTTATAACCATGCTATGCAGACTAGAAGTATGCAGCCTACACAGGCTAATCTGTAATTATATATTTTTATGTCCAAAATATTTATACTGAATTATATAGTTTTTACAGTGTCTTTATCAGAGAGCTGTAAGAAAGCACTGCTAGCAGAGTTTTCGTCATCTAAAAATGGGAAGAGTGGTAAATAATAATAAGGAAAGGTCAATGACACCATTGTCTGGATGAATTGGTTGTGAATTTTGTAAAATGGCTAAATGGAGGGTCAAACATCTGGAAGTCAGAAATTCAGATTACGTGGGGTGAATGGAGAACTTTATTGTAAAGATCACTTGACTCTGGAAAGAACTAAATGGTCATGCCTGGTAATGAACTGAACAGGAGATTTTGAAGAGTATCCTGTTGCTTAGAGAACGGATATGATATTTGGCTTTATGCGCAGAGGAATGATGCTTTTAAGTAGGAAGGTAATTCTTTAAACTTTATGTGGTATTCATGAGACCATTGCTGTGACGATGTATGCAATTCTAGTGTCCAGTCTTTAAAAAGAACATTGAAAATTTTAAAGACTTCTGAAAAAGCTCAAAAAAAATTGTTAAAAGTTGGGGAAAATGTCACCAAAGAGTTGAATCTTAATAATTTCTCATAAAAAGGAGACGATTAAAGCATGAGATGATTATAGCAAGTATCTGCATGTCATGTAAACGTAAAAGGTTGTTTGGTTTAGTAGACAAAGGTGTTACAAGGCACAGAAGCTGCAAGTAAGTAGGTCTGATGTAGGAATGAAGAACGGAAATGCTCATCAGTAGGACTAATGAACTGGTGAAGCAGTTGTCTCACAAGTCATTGCCACCACAGTTCCCTGAGAACAAACATAACAAAGGGAACAAGATCCCACAATAAGAACCCCAAAAGCAAATACTCTTTCCTAGAATTTCAATTCCATCGCTGGTTTCTTACAATGATGTGAACTGCCAAGTAGAGAAAAGGTTTATTTTAAATTTACATCTCACATACCAAAAGAGAAAGGACAAGAACCATTTTTGCAAAGTATTTTGGAAGGACACCTTTTGTGATGCTTTTTAGGTGCTCCATTTTGTGGCTTTCATTTCTTTGACTTGTCTTTTCACCAGACCTCATTCTCTGCCAAAGATTAGTGATGTTAAGAAGACTTTAAGGCTCCATTTTTAAGTCTTATTCCACAGAACAGTAATAGATATCTTCAAAGTGACATGTACCTAAGTTCTATTGATTTTCATTACAGTGCTGCATGTAGTGATGAAAAAACTTCACCAAACCAAGTGAATTGCTTTAGGGAAAAAATTGTTAACGAGAAGGTTGGGGAAACTCTGGGTGCTCTCTAGCTGTCACCTAGTGGTGATCCCAGTACCAACAGCAGCTCACCAGACTAAAGATGTGTTTTGGGAATTGCCACTGTCATAAAGTTCCATTTGTCCTTCTATATAGCATTGCCATTTAAACCTAACCTCTGAATTTAGATGGTCCATTATAAGGATCGATTCCTTAATCTTTATTTAGGATTCTGTCAACTCTTCTTCTGATTTGAGGACTGTTTGTCACTTGCTTAAATGTGGTTGCAAAACAGGTAGGCAATTCTGAAAGGCAAAAGAATGGTTACTTATTATAGAAACTACAGCTCTTCAAGCCACTTGCCTGAGCAGAGCCATAGCCCTGTCCTTTTCCTGTTTCATTCTTCCTTATAATTCTTGAATCAGAGAAAAGAGCCTGTGGCAGTGTGGCACTTGTGGCTATGACTCTAGTGTATATTTGTGTAACCCCTCTGAGGGCTGAGTATGTGGCTGTAGATAAAATCCAGCACATTCCCCAGCAGACAGCAGTCTTCATGTGCATAATTTACAGTGTGGATCTAGTCACAGCAACTAGTAAGTAGCAAGTGGTGAGGTTTTTTTAAATGCTCAGAGTATCTAGAGAATAGTTACTAGCTTTTTAAAAAAAATGTTCAGTGGATGCTAAAGCTGTAGAAATAATGTTTTCTTTGTCATGTTGTGAGGGACTGTATACCTTTATCAGAGAAAATGTGTGTACACAATAAAACGGAGTGCTTGGATCAGAGACTGTAACTCTCCCTGGCTGAGAGGACAGCACAGATTCTGTGATCTGAGAGTGCAGCCTTTTAAAACTTTAGTGTTTAAAAATGAGAGAGCTTTCCTGTGCACTCCTAGGTAGAGGGAGAGAAAATCATTATAGTCCAGCAAACATCTGGTAGCTTGGGAATGAAAAAAAAAGTACTGATTGGTTCTGACAGCTGCCTGCTTTGCAGCAGTATTTAACGAGAATTATTTGAAACAGATTGATATGAATAATGAAAGATGCATGATGTATGACAGAAATAAACTTCACCACAATTTAACTCATTAACGAAGAAACAATGTTACATATGTAAGAAAAATCCTTATTTACTGTTTACCCCATTTGTGATATTTCATTTTTCATAACCTGACAACAAAAAAGATTTTTATAATAATTTTCTCCATCAGGTATTGCAAGTATTTCACTGTGAAATAGGTTGAATGGGATGTCATTGTCCTTTAACTTTAACAAGTGCTGCTGATGGATGTGGTCCATTTAAATGTACAACAGAGAGCTGAACTAGATAACGAACTTATTATTACTCTCTGAGGATTACAGGTTAGTCCCGAAGGAGTGCAGTAAGCTAGAGAAAATCCATATCTACTGGCTAAACAATAGCCAGAAGGCTGACTGGAGATATTGATTTACTTTCTAGGCCATTTAGACCTTAATGGTGGAGAAAAGCTGAAGTGCTGTTTACTTTTCTGCCAGAATCGACCAAACAACCAGTCCATTTTTTACAGACTTTTGATTGATTTCGCTTAGAGGAATTAGAGGTGATTTATTTTTAAACTGAAAGTAACTCGTAAATATCTCCCACTGCACAGGTTCCCTGAGAGTAAATGTTAAGTGGAAATACTTACTGAGAAATATTTTGCTTCAAATCAATGTGAGCAGGTAATACTCCTCAGTAGGAACAGTCAGGTATTGGACACCTTTCTCAAGAGTGGCCAAGGCTCCGGTTGTCCTGCATGAGAGACAGTGCTTTTAAAAGTCCTAACTTTTATGAACAGGGATGAATCTGATTGCTCGGCTGAATTTGTGCCAGCTGTACCCTGCTGACTTAGAAGAGGGCCGCGGCTGTGGGAGCGTAAGTGGTGCTCAAGGTCAGTAGTGAGCAGCTTTAATATTTGATGGACAAAAACAGTAATTTATCATGTGACAATTGCCCATGATACTTTCATACTCATGGCAAATATCTAGCTGTCAGGAGTAACTCAGAGAAGAAGCAGGCTAAGATTTTGGAATGAAGCATTTTTAAAATTAGACAAACTTTAAACAGTGCTCCTGAGCACGCTGCCATATGTAGAGACACAGAGATAAAGAAAACATAGTATGTTCATTATTTCCTAGAGATAACCGGTCTGGAAAATGACTTAGGTTTATACAAAAGATTGTCAGGTGTTTTAGGGCTGTGAATCCAAAACACGAGTTACCAAATTCAAAGGAAAAAAATCTTTGGCATATTCTTGTGCAACTTAAAAAAGTAGAGCTGTTATGTTATGTTAATAATGTTCCTATGCAGAGATAAAGTCACAATTTTATATTAATTACAAATACATAGCTTATAATGACTACCTAGGCAAATTCTGTAGGAACAGTTTTTTGAAGTCTAGTTGCCAAGATAAGACCTTTTTTCAGAAAGTATTACATAGTTCTGCCTTAACATGATAACCTCTGTTGTCTGCTGAAAACAGGACTCTTTTCACTAAATAGGCTTTTTCCTTCCTCTCCACCCTCTTCTTTGATGGGAGTTATGCTTGTTAATATGCTGTTTATATCTTAACACAGAAATATGTACCTGTTACCTCAAAACTATAATTACAGTCAGCTCTAGGGCTTGCATAAGAATGTATAAATATGGGTCTTTTCAATCTGAAAGTTGTATTTCAAATCCTACGTGTGTCTTATGCCACCTCTCCTCCCAGATAAATTATTAATCCTGTGCCGATACATTTGATTCAACCTCGGCACTACGCTACATAGCTGAGAACTGATGGGAAGAAGAAATATCTCAGTATCTTCCCTTTCTCTGGCTAAGCCCCTAAACAACAGAAAAGTTGCATTACTGTGAAGTAAGAGTCATTAGGGCGTTGTTACATATTGTACAATGATAATTTTTACTGCCGCTTTGTACTTGTAGACTGATGCAGAGCAACTACAGAAAAGCTAAGCATTTCAGCATATACTTCATCTTAATTCTTCACTCAGTATTCTAATGAAAAATGATGGATGATCGTGTGTTCTCAGTTGAAGTTTGGTGCACTGTATTTCGCATGTCTTTTGTAGTCAGCATGCTAAGCTTTTACTTAAGACTTTAGGATATACTGCTGTGAAGTCCCAAGCAGAAAATTTTACACTGTTTT
The DNA here is from genome assembly GCF_000695765.1 of Mesitornis unicolor. Classification (NCBI taxonomy): domain Eukaryota; kingdom Metazoa; phylum Chordata; class Aves; order Mesitornithiformes; family Mesitornithidae; genus Mesitornis; species Mesitornis unicolor. Next base: position 78,297 of record NW_010202302.1, read on the forward strand.
ATAACATGGTTTCTCCGAGCTTTTTTGTTTGTTAAGATTCGGAAAAGTTCACTTGTCCTTTCTCAGATGTAATATTGTAGAACTATGTTTTATGGGTTTTATTACTTCTCTTCAGCCACAAAAAGTCTGTGGCAGAATACATTTTGAAGACCTGTTTTAGATGCTAGGCTTTTATACTTTAATATGCTCTTAAGTTTGGGGTTTTTTTAAAGAAAGCCAAGCCTGCAAGCTAAATTTTTTGAGCTTCATACAGCTCCGAGTGTCAGTGGAAGTGTTACCTGTAGTTCTCATGTAACTACAGTAAACCCTGTGAAGCAGTTTTTTATGTGCTAATAATTTGTATTTTCTTCCTGATATGTTCACAGTTCACATAAAGCTATGTATGTATATTCACAAAAGATGCACAGCTGATGTTTTCCATATGTCAAATAACACATCTAGATTAAAAAAAAAATAGTACCAGTTTAATGGTACTGTTAGTTTTGTCTTGTTACTTTTTTAATTTGATCTGTGGCATGATTGAGCTAGGACAAATGATAGAGTAGATATATTCTTGCTTTCATTTAAGAGTGGCTTTATTTGGCTTAGTTTATTATTAATTAATTATTAACTAACCTAAAATTATGAAGTTTTATACTGAAATAGTCTCAATTCTGCCATCATTGAAGTGCTTCATTTTATCTGTAAATATGAGTAGCTTCCTTGATTTCCATTTCTTAGTTTAATAGCATAGAACAAACAATCCATACATGTTTGTTTAAGTTTCAAAAACTGGTTAAACTGGTGCAATTTTCTAGTCAGCCAGTCTTTGGAATCCTGCAAAGAATGATTACTTCCATTTGTCTCAGGAGCTGAAAAGCAGTAAGTAAGGATAAAGTTCAAAGAAATCTGGTGGGGTTTATGGGGTTTGTTTTTTTTTTCCTTGCAAGTGAAGTGCATTAGGAAAGAAAACAACAGCTGGTAGCATGGAGCTGTGAGAGATTTTAAAAAGCTGGGGTGAAGTAATGATTAGAAATGCAATATGGAGCTGCAATGTAAGAAGTAAAACGAAAGGCACTGATCGAGACAAATATAATTCGGGCAGAAGCACAGGTCTAATTACTAGGCTTACTTGATGGCTTAGAATTATCACCCATAAAGGTTGATTCCTCACCAATGCTGCAGAAAAGAATCCATCAGTGCTAAATTTACCATTACTATAGCAAATGATTGTCCAGCAACTAGAAAGACAGAAGATTTGTTGAAGTGATCTTTGTGTGTATCCCTGTGAAAAAGTTCTATGTCTGCGGAACTCCTCAAACTGAAATCTGTGTCATTACGGCACATTCCATAGAAGGCACGTAGGGAACCATTTTGTGTATTTATTTTAAGTGTGCTTTTCAAAATTAATCGTTTTCTTCTTGATTGCATGTATTTTAATTTGTAATGGAGCACTGAGATTAAAAAAATAAGAGTTTTCACTACAGCATTCTAATAAATTAAACAATTACATTTGGGGTGCATAGCAGTTATTTGCTGATAATCCAGCACGATTTTTGGTGGAATAAGTCTTGGTCACATAGAGGAGAAAAACACTACCATATTCTCAGCTTTACTCTCCTGGCAGCCTGCCTTATCCTTTTAGGTGCTAGTTGTGTAGAAAAGTTTTCTAAATTCGTATTTAGAAGGGTAACATGTTAAGTAGTTATAGTAGGAGAATTTATTATTTATACAGCTACCATATGCATTTTCAATGCTAAGTCCTGATTTCTACTAAGTAAAAACATTCTGCCACACTGAAAATGCATTCTGAAGTCTCCGCACATTTACTGAACAGCGTTTTTAACCACAGCTGATGACTGTGTTCAATTTTCAGATGGAAAAATGGTGCCTAAAATTATAGACTCACAGACTGTATTAATTGTAATACTTTGAGTTTTCTAAAAAATTGGTGGCCTTTTAAAAACAAAACTCATCCCATCCTACCCTACAAAGTCGAAATGAATGTACTGTTATTTAATAACTGTGACCTCTTGTTTCACAAAGACAATGAAGCTTGGCCCATGTGTTTCACCTCCCTGTTCTCTCCTGAATACACCTGAGAGCTGGCAACTGTGCTAGTGCTGTAACCCTTCTACAGGAAATGAAGAAGCACCATATCCGTGCACTTCCTGGAGAGAAAGATAGGTTATACGCCTATTTGAAAATTCCAAGAAGACAAGACTAGAGAGGAGGGACAGCTTATGTTGCCTTTCATATTTAAGGTGCTACAAGGAACACAGGCGGACTGGGTTCAGTTCCTGGATTCTTCTGTGATCTGAAAAGCCTTAGGCCTGAGGATGCTTAGATGCCTTGTCCCACCTAAGTACTTGTAAGAGTATGTTATTTAAATTATCTTTTAGCAACTAAAATGAGGAATAATGAGACTTCATTTATCTTGTAGTATTTGGGAGGGGGATCCTTTTATTTAGGTGTGACAGGTTTTCAGTTTGATATTAGACACCTCAATGAAGGCTTTTAAAGGTGTCTATGTACACATAAACTAGATGTCAAAGCTCTCACTCCAGTCAGTGGAGAGCCTTTTATTTGTCTCAATGAAGCCTGGAGAGGAACTCTGCTTACTTGGGTCTGGTGAACCCCACCTTCATTTCCATTGAGTAGGTGTCTTTTGGCTTCAATGGAAATAAACTGTCGGGTTCACAGGTAGTTACTGGCATGACTAAATATAGTGTTAGGCTGAATCTCAGGTAAGCAATCTCATTGTTAGAAGTGGTCTTCTCATATGGGTGGAATCAGGAGGCAATGAAGCTTGAAAAGGGTGAGGCTTCCTAAGCTCATAAATCTGCTCTTTCAGTAAAAAAAAAAAGAAACTGTAAAGTCTTGTGGATCCCAGTCAGACAGGAAGAGATGTTTAGTCCTGCCCCAGTCCTGTCAGGCTTCTAGATTTCTGGAGGAATCCTAAGGAGAAAAGATTTTGTCAAAGATTTTCTCCTACACAGAGAATGGTGTTTCTCCTGTGTGTTCACAGAAGAGCTGCTCTTTGTTTCCCTTAAAACATTTGATTGCTTACTTCTTTTTAATTTCTTTTTCCTTAGTCTCTTCATTGTGTCCTGCTTGGGAATGGTATAAAGCAAAGTGTTTCAAGTATTTTAAGGGAATGGAAGGATTTTTTGGCAAGAATTGAATAGCAGTATTGAGATACTTCAGTTTTTCAGTGGGAGTTAAGATATTGGGTAGAGAAAAAGATTATTTAATTACATATAATCGCATGCATTACAGAGAAACAAAACTGGCTTATATGTTTGTTTATTTTCTAAAACAGAGCTACTATTGTGTATGTGAATGCACAGCCAATGAGGAGTTGCTCCTTGCAAACCTGTCCCTGAACCTCTGAACTGCGTTAACAATGGTCTCATTAATTTAAGTACTACTCAGTGTCATATCTGCTTTTACATATCCATATTAGTGGGTAAGGGGAAGGAAAATTGTTTTATTCGTCTGACATAATTTAAAGATGAAATGTGAAGGTCTATGACCTTGCTCTGAGATAGCAGGTCTATTATAACATATTCAGATAAGGCTGCTTTTTTCTTTTTTCTTTTTTTTTTCTTTTTAACAAAGCTTTGTTAGTTCTCTAGTATGACCAAGGCTGATGAATGTGGAACTGTTTATAGGCTTTATTTTTGTTCGTGATAAAAAACTTCCTCAGATTAATGAGTCATTGGTACCTCAGCATCTGCTCCCAAGACTGGGGAATTTGGGAAAGAAACTGAGGGAAAATATGAAGATAAAAATAAGTAAGATGTTAAGAACAGAAATCTTCATGATGGGGAATGGACACAAGGGATTTAAGAAGTGTTACAGAAATGTTCATTTAGTGGTGCAAAACATCATATAAAATCACAGATATAATGAAGATTCTTTTTAAGTAAATGTTTTGAGAAACTAAACTGTGTGGGGTTTTGGTCCTACTAATAACTGTTGTTAAAACAGAATATATTCAAAAGCAAGTGGCAGAATTCCTTATTTAAAACAGATATTTCTATCACAGATGAGAAACAGTACCCTTTTGCATGGAGGAATATCTTGTAAACTGTATCAGTCAGGTATCACACTGTTTTATAATAGCTGGTTTTTATACCAGGTGCTGTAGGTTAACCTCCTGTAATTTGTCTCAGTTGAGTGTACCACTTTTCTAGGAGAAATACATTATCTTTTTTTTTTTCCCATGAAAATCCTGTTGCCTACTGGCACAGAACAGATGCAGCCTGAGGCACAGCTCAGAAGTCATTGCGTTCTTCTTGCATTATAGCAGCTAGCACATTCTCCAAGGCTCTTAGAATTATTGGAGTGTAGTTATATTCCAATATATTTTAGAATAAGATTCTCCTCTGTATAGATGTTAGTAGTAGGCTTCTCTCTGACAGAGTCTTTAGTGTAATGAGAGTATGTGAGGCATCATAGTTAATCCAATGAGAACAGGTTTCATAGCTAATTAGTGAAGAATGTGGGTTATGGATATGACTATCATCCTGGTTTGGCTCATGTTTTTTTTTCTCATAGCCCTAGCAGAGAGAGCACTTCCAATCTGGATACTACTTCTCTCAAAAACCTAGACAAATTGCATTCTGATCAATAGCCCAACAAAGTCAGGAAGCAGTGCACAGACCCCTGGTGAATTTGTTGCACATTTTGTCTACAAATATACAGATAATAGATGATATTTAGAAGCATCATTATCTGTCTAGAGTGTGTGAACTGACTGGTACTCATACCTGGACTGTCTGTACAAATATTTTGATCCAAATGGATAGTTGGAGCCTGAGATAAGAAGTACTAATTGAAGACAAGACATTAATTCTGGACACATACATAATCCAGCAAAGACAGTTAAGGAAATGTGCTTGGTACCAGAAACATAAGAACCTAAACATACCCATCTGGTGTCAGCTAAAATGTCTACCTAGCCAGGTGCACTTTCTCCAGTGCCATCTACCAATGAGTCTACAAAGAGAAGAACAAATTAACATGTAATATATTTCCCTATTTGTGATGCTTTTGTTATGTGGATTTCAGTGGTTATTTCTTCCATGAATCCCTCCAATCATTTTTGAACTGATGTAAACTTTTAGCATCCTGTTGCAAAGAGTTTAGCTTCTTAATCACATGCTGTGTAAAGAAACCTTTTGTTTGTTGTATCCACAGCCTTCTAGGTCCCTCTCATTTGTCATAGCTTTTTCTTGGGAGAGATGGTGACCATATTCATGCTTCCCATGGCATACATGATTTTAGAGAATGCTATTATACCTCTCTCATTTATCACTTTTCAAGGCTGAAGAATTCAAAAAGAGTTTCATATTTTGATTGTACCCCTTTTCTTCATACTTTTCCCAGTTCTATATATTCTCTCCTTTCTCTCTCTTCCTTCCCGCTCCTGCTCTCTCCCCAGTACTTCCCCTTTGGGGAGTGGAAAACTACACATAATACTCAAAGCATCACAACACAATTCATGCAAATGCTATGAAGCACTGCTCCAACGCTTCATTCAGATGTTTGTCGTAAGCCCAAGACCTTCTCCTTTAAAACTCATCACTGTAAAATTGGGATTGATTTTCTTTTTCCTCTGTGCATCACTTTACTTTTATTCATGTTAAATATCACATTTTTTTATACCCCAGTTGCTCAGTAGTACAAGGATCTTTTTCAACTCTTCGTGATTTGTGTTCATTACTGAAAGTGGTCAGCATGAACAGGGTGTCCACAAGTGGGATCTTGAGTGGATGTTGGAGGACAGCTGAAGGAAGTACTAGAACTGAACAGGCAAGGGGGAAGGCTGGTAGTTACAGCTGGATGCACTGCAGGTAGTTTCAAGAAAATTAGACAGAGGGCTGGAGAAGTGAGGCGGACAGTTGGACAGTGGATACCAGTGGCTTACAGAAGTGCAAGCTACAGTGTAAAACAGTACTATAAATATGGGAAAACATGGAGACAAATGCAGCTTTGCAGCAGTAGAACTAATAAAAGTCAGGAAGAGGGGATCTCATAGTGTTACTTAATGGTATAAGATTTTGTGGAGGAGTTTTCCAACTATGGGTGCTATTGCTGTATGATAAGGTGAAAATTTTATTTATTGTGAAAAACTATAACTGTTCTTTCAGGATTCTAACTTTTCTGCACTTATCTATACAACCTCTGCTTATGCTATGTGCCATAAGAGATTAACACTTAGATTTGCCATAAGTACAGTTGGTAATGGAAAAAGAAAAAATTGACAAAGATGTCTCTATTAAAATCATGGCAGTCACACATAAATCTCTTATGGATGTGCATCTCCACTGGCTATTTCCTTACCTTTGCGTATGATTCATTATAAAGCAGAACAGGAATTATATGATTGTTAAGACAGAAGTGGAAAGAAAAGAACATTAGAAAAAGTCATACATTCTTATTAATATATATTATGTGCTGCAATGAAATCATTTTTACCTAAGTATAAAATTACCTAGATAATAGATTTATGAACAGTAAGAAAAGATGGAAAATATGTTGTCTATTAAAAACTTCTGTGAGAGGGATAGGACTTGATAAGAATATTCTTTATATTGTATTGTAAAAAGCATTAAAATATGTTTCAATTTTATTTATTTTATCAGATATTAGTATTTAATTAGATAAAACCCAGTGTATCAGCACACCTTATTACCAGAAATATAAAGTACACTCACAATGACATGCAATCTGCTGTAAATTTTACTGCACTTGCTCTTGAATGTATGTCTCACAGGCTGGGGCTTGATAAACCAAAAGCAGCAATGTCAGACACACCTTAGAAAACTTTTCCATGACCTCAGAAAATTCAGATGATAGAGGTTCTAAGCACTTTTATTCCCAGTTGCAGGAACAGACTTCCATATCTGCTTCTCTTTCAGTTGTTCCTGGGTGCAGACTGTTTTTCCATACATTGAGAACCAGCATTTGGGCTTCTATGTTGCTGGTTTTTAAATGCAATATGAAATTCCAGACCCTAATACAGCAGGACACAGCCATGGTTTAACATAAAGAAGTTGAGGTGGAGGGTTTTGTTGTTTTTTTGGCTTGGTTTGGTCTGGTTTGGTTTGGTTTGGTTTGATCTGGTTTGGTTTGGTTTTTTTGAAAGGGTAATTTGCTCCCATGAATTTGGCTAGGGTTTGGTTTGGGTTTTTTTTTTGGGGGGGGGGGGTTGTTTTGTGCTTTTGTTTTGTTTTTTTCATATTGCTTCATACTATAAACTGTCTGAATTAAAATCATGGAATCATAGAATGGTTTGGGTTGGAAGGCACCTTTAAAGATCAGCTGGTCCAACTTTCCCTGCCATGTGCAGGGACATCTTTTACTAGTTTAGGTTTCTCAAAGCCCAGTCCAATTTGATTCTGAACACTGCCAATGATGAGCCATCCACAGCTTCTCTGGGCAACCTGTCCCAGTGTCTCACCACACTGATCTTAAAAAAATTCTTCCTTATGTCTAATCTAAATGTACCTTCTTTCAATTTGATAAAATCCTAAATAGTAATAAAACTTCCTTGAAGCTAGATTATTCCTAGCTGTATACTACATGGAGTTTTACACTGTTCTCTGAAGTCTCTGGTAGTAACCACTGTAGGTGACAGAATATTGGAACAGATGTTCAGCTTTTTTGCCCAGTATGATGTTTCCTATACTCCCAGTTTAATTTTTAGACCTTATTATCTGTATTTTTAGACATCAGAAATGTGTTTTTACTTGAGACTCCTTTAAGATTATTTTATTTTTCTTCCCTTCTCTATTTTAGCATCATTATTCTTTCAGCATTGCAGAACTTCAATGCATTTTGAAATTAGATTCCTACCATTTTCTCATTCTTCTCTTTCTTGATTCCTCTATTTTTCATGATGATCGTATATATATTTTTTTTACCATGTATACTTGTCAACCACTTTTTCCCCTTGGACTCTTCACAGTTTCTCCTCTGTGGAAATACACCTCTGTCTCACACCTCCATTTCTGCACACTTCTCTGGTATTTTTGAATCTCTGCAAAGGTGGTTCTACATGATGTTCCAGATTTCCTTGGAACAGAGGGTAAAAGAGTGAACAAGGGAGGAAAGGGAGTGAGAGAGACCTGTTCATTGTAAATACTTACTCTGAATTTATGGCTCTGAGCACCTGCCAGAAATGTGGTGAATGAGATGAGAAGCATCCACGCTATGCGGCTTCTTTCCTACATTTTTTTTTGCCCCTATGGATTTTGTTTTTAATTCATTACATTCTGTACATTATTGTTCATGAACACTGCTCATGGAATGGGAGCTTTATGCTGGAAACTGTATGAGTTTATGATACAGGCTGAGACCAACTTGATACTCACTGACAAACAAACAGTACTTTTGCAACATAATTGGGATAGCTTAAAAAATGTTTTCAGAAGGCAATGCTTAGGGCTTATATTTTGGGGAACAGTGTAGTTTATGGAGGAAATCAAGTGTTGCTAGTCCATGAGCAGATTTCTTGCATGGATCTGTGGTAGAGATTGCTTACTGGGAGTGGACTTTTGAAGGAATTTACCCTGGAAAAATTAAGAATTCTAGTAGTTTTATGGGTAAAAATCTTTATATTTTGTATAAGTTGAAGGATGAAAGGTGACAGAACTAGAGACAAAAATTTTTTCCTTTTTATGCCATCTGAGACTATTGAAAACAAAGCTTTTCCAGAGTGTATTTCCAAATGGCCATAATATAGATAAATTTTCTATATATTTTCGTGCAGATGGCCAGAGGCATATTCTTGATGTAAGGCCATCCTTGTGCTAAATTTAAAATCTCTGCTCTGAAAGTGTAGCTGTATTAAAACAGTTCAAAGTGTATGTTATCAAACATGCTTAATATAAGCAAATAGACATGTTTTTCTCCAGTCATTTTCAAAAAAGGTCAAAATATTTCAGCTGAAATTTTATAAAAATTGCAGTCAGAAATTTCCTGATGTAGAAATTTTTAGCTGAAGTCATTGAAGTATGACACTGCATAATTAAAATAAAGTAGAAATAAATATAATAAATATAAATAGTAAATATAAGAAGTGTAAATAGAATGTGGTAGAAAGTGTGACAAACTTAAAACTAGCAATAAGCTACATATACTCCTGTTTTATTGTCATGACTTTTTATTAAAAGCCTATAGCTGTCTATTGTTATGCACATTCTGACAGTGCGTGCATACTGCAGTGAAGTAAAGATGCTGTTCAGGTGTAGAATAAAGTATTTACTATTTCCATATTTAGATACAGGACAATTTTTCAATGACATGCCTTTTAATTGCTTAATCAGAAAGGTTATATAAAATAGTTTTAGCAGTAGGGGGGTTTCTGATTAACTGATAATGGAGCAAACCCATATCACAGACTATTTTGATCATTTTACCTTGATTACCAAATGTTAGCCTGAACTTTTCGAAGTAACATATCTACGTTTCTTAGTCTGATACTTTTCCACAGTATAGAAACACTGTAAGCAACAGCACTATTAGCCTTGCCATACTATCTTGCCAGTTTGTTTCATCCCTGTTTAAGAAGGTTGTTCTACTTATCAGAAAATTGACCAGTGCTCGAGGGTGTTGAACAACGCCAGTATAAAAGGTGTTTAGGCTCTTGAAGTACAGTTTTGTTTTGTTGTTGCTACAACCATGGACTGTATATATTTTGACATACTGTAATCCAATAGCAGGGTTAGGTAGGTCAGCCTTTAATCATTATTGATGTTTTATTTAGATTGCATTTTTAAATGCAAAGTTTTTTAAGAGTTTCACTATGTGTTCTTAAGCATATTCAAGGACACTTTCCTGTAAAAATAAACTATTTCCTTTCCTATTACAACAAGACCAGTGTTGTAAATAAAAGTGCTACTGTATAGCACTTATTTTTTTATTTTATTTTATTTTATTTTA